>NC_056743.1:1646464198-1646509198 GCF_019279795.1 Protopterus annectens | reverse complement strand
ATAACAATGGTTACACTGCAGTGATTTGCTCTCTTGCACCTCTAATATAAACAGTCCCAATGAGGTAATGGACAATGTTACAGATAAAAGCAATGGAGTCTATCACCCCATATTCTATCACTTCTTTGCCATGCACTTGAAGTGTCTTTATTAAGAAGCTATTCATTTAGACGCAAAATTGTCTTGTGTCTGCATTGAGCTAGACTTCTGCTATAGACCATATAACATGCCCACAGTGTCAGCTATGGACACATGTATAGAGACCACCACACTGCAGTCCACCCATGTGTGATTGGTCCAAGCCTAATGGATGGTAGTATATGACAAGGTTGTTTGTGAGCATTCCAGAAATATAACACTGTGTAAGCATACACACTCTTACCACAGAAGGACACATCTGTTATGATAAGACCTTGTGAATCTGATATATGTCCAGATAGCCTATATGGAATGTGACACAAATGAATGTTACACTGTACATATGCACATGGTGGGAAACAGCATATCATGTGCTGCACTATTGCAGTGGTGCATCAATACCCAGGAACAAGACAGTGTGTTGGAATATGTAAGTACATTTTATCGCTATCTTATGCAGAAATATATCAGAATTAAACAAACACTGGCCATGTTATGATTGACACACTCAATGATATTGTACACATCAGTCAGAAACATAGGTTGTCACATGTCAGTATGAGTGTAAGTGATCTGTAATAAAGGCAGGAAAAAATATTTATCAATGCATATCATATTAGAAGATGGTCCAGCAGAGAAGTAGATGTTATTCACTGTGCAATGGACAGGATGGCACGTGAATGAATATGACAGCAGACTGAATTACATGGAACCATGAATGTACTTCATTATACAGCTGCGAATGGAAAAGCATTCTACATAGGATATAATGCAGGTGGCATGCAGTCTCAAAAGTCATTGTCCATATGACACTATATTCAAATGCCTGTGACTACTATACAAACTTACAAAAACCCTTAATTTGTCAGTGGATGCAGATGGTGCCTGGGAAGCCATGATAGCACGTAAGCATACAGATTTTCAGAAGTATAAATAAATGACCTAGTATAGTAATATTCTGCAATAAAGATCTCTAAAACCTACAGATTTTTACATTTCTTTGAAAAAGTGTTTGCATTTTTCCATCATTTTGTCCCAATTTATTTTAGACATACGTTTATGAAGAATGTGTGGTACATGCCTACTAGAAGAAGGAAGAGTTATGTGCTATTTGGTATTCAAATGTTATGACAGATTTCTGGCTTAATTTACCAACTTTTCCAGAAACTTTGTACCTATTTTCAAAGTCTGCAAATTGACAGGTATACTCTGGACAGACAGTAATATCTACCCAAAATGCAGCACAGTCATATGCATAACAAAACATGCCCAGAGCTACAGCATGTAAAATTCAGACAGTAGTAATTTGACTAGTTTGAAGTAATTCCATTTTAAACAGCTTACAGGCAAGAGTAGAATTTAAAGTTAGGAAACCGATCCTATTCTACAGAGTAGAGCCGTATGGTCAAATACGTCTGTTATATATCTACAGTTACAGGACAGTTTTGACATGTCTTTGCAATGAATTGAAGCAGTAATGTAAACATAAAATATACATTGTTTTTGCTAGGGACAGAGCAATGGTTAAAATAATGATTATGAAGCTGCCAAAACATGTGTATGATATGTTAGCCTTTCATTTGCACACACATCTGTTTTATATATACTTGTGCTTTACTGTAGCTTTAATGCAGATGTACTAAACTAGAAATGAATACTGTAATTCAGCGAAACAATAATTTTCAATAATGCCTTACAGTCTCCTCTACTGCAGAAGAAATTGCATGTCATTAACAATTATGTTTACACAGTGTTTAGTGGCTGTGTGCAACACTTTCTTATCAGGTAGAACATCTTATCAGGAAATCAGCTCTGGCATTACTTTTTTGGGCATCACTTTTTTTCTGAATTCTGCTATTGAATATGTTTCATTGATCTGCTGTGACTTGTCATTAAGGTATAATCACATAGTAATCTGAACAAATATCGATTAACTTAGATACTGTCAGAAGTATCTGAAATGATGATTATAATTTGACATGTTTTTTTTTTTTTCAAACATGAAACAGTCTGTTAGAAAAGTGGTTTCTTAGTCAAATGTTTCCATACGGAATTATGCCAGTTTAGTGATTGCCTGAATCAAGATATGTATATATATATCTATATATATATATATATATATATATATATATATACTTTTTTTGATCAAAAGACCATTTGACTGAAAACCATTTGGTTGAAATTTCATTTGATCGAAAACCAGAATACAAGGCATAAACCTGGGATTTGTCCCCCTCCCCAATATCGTGCAACCCTGGCTTTAGTATATATAGTTGGGGGGGTTATTTTCCTTTAAAAGAAGAAAAATAACACAAAATGTATAGAGTTTAATAGGGGGGGGCTTTGCCCCCCACATCCACCCTAACTATATATACCAACTCCAGGGTCACATGATACTGGGGAGGGGGACAAATCCCAGGTTTATGCCTTGTATTCTGGTTTTTGATCAAATGAAATTTTGACCAAATGGGTTTCAGTCAAATGGTCTTTTGATCAAATGAAATAGATCCATATATATATATATATATATATATATATATATATATATATATATATATATATAAATAAATGCATATATATATATATATATATATATACATATACACACACACACACACACACACACATCTGCATATATCTATATATTTATATATAGATATACATGGGTAGGTTTTATTTGCTTAGGTTTGTTTTTTTTTAAGTTTTGTTGGTTGATTCTTTACTTACCAGGGGAAAATTTATGATGATCTGGACGTTTGTGAATATAAACCTTTTTTGTTTCTGTCTTGCCTTTTTGCAACTTGACGTTTATGGTAATTCATTATTTTGACATATATATATATATATATATATATATATATATATATATATAAAATATATATATATATATATATATATATATATATATATATATATATATATATATATATATATATATATATATCTGTAAAGCATTTATTATACTCATGACTCTATATTACAATGCCGTACTAAAACAAGTTATAATGTTGTAATATCGAACCCTAAAGTCCAAAAGTTGAAAATAGCGAAGCCACGGCACATCAACTTTTTTCCAGGTAAAAAAATCGGTTGGCCATTTTTGGGGCTTTGCTATTTCTTCCACTGTGGTGCAATCTCAGAGTTTGTATATTTAAGTAGGTGGGTGTGGGGGTCAAAGCCCACCACTTTAGTTTAAGTTTAAGTTTACATTTTTTTTTTTTTTTTTGTCGCGGAACAATGATTTTTTTCCCTGGGGGAAAAAAATTGCTGTTCTGTTTTTTCGGTTTTGTTGGGTTTCTGAGTTTAGGGTTCGATATTACAACGATCAAACTTTTGTTAGTTCGACATTGTGATATAGACCTTGATCTACAATACTCTGTGTGATGATTTGGGAGAGATGGGCAAAGGTTGTCAGCCTAGTCAAATAGAATTTGAAACACAATTCTATTAACTGTATAAATAAATGTAAAATACAGGCTTGTGTTTTTAAATGTAAGAAAACACTGTAAAATTTGAACTTCAAGACTGTTGCAACATTGCCATCTGCTGTAAGGAAAACTAAGCCAAGTATTTCAAATGTGTCTTTTTATGTTGAAAAGATCTTATGAATCTCTTTAGTGTTTTACAATTCAGCTCCAGTTTCAACTTATCTGAAGAAGTTTGGTGACTGTACTAAACGAAAGTGTTAATTAATTGTTCTTTTATTTATTGCCAAGTGCGTTTTATTGTTTTTACTGCTAGCCATGTTTTTATTACTAGATTCTTGCAACATTGCCAGATCACAACCTTCTAACATGGTTAAACAGAACCAGTCAGCAAAATGTCAAGTTGTTAAGATGGAGTCTGGGGTTGCAAGCATATTATATGTTAGTGCAGCACCGCAGTGAGAATAGCAATGCCAATGCTGATGGGCTCTCAAGACAGGAAATGGGGTGAGGTACACCCAGATAGACCTGACACTCTCAAGCGATGTTTATCAAGGGGCACTTGAAAAACTTGCTTGAGTTCCCCGGGGGAAGAGATGTGACGATTGGGGAGAGATAGGCAAAGGCTGCCAGCCTAGTCAAATAGAATTTGATAGACAATTCTATCTTCTGTATAAATAAATGTAAAATACAGGCTTGTGTTTTTAAATGTAAGAAAACACTGTAAAATGTGAACTTCAAGATTGTTGCAATATTGCCATCTGCTGTAAGGAAAACCAAGCCAAGTATTTCAAATGTGTCTTTTTAAGCTGAAAAGATCTTATGAATCTCTTTAATGTTTTACAATTCAGCTCCAGTGCGGCTGGATGAAGGTTTCATGCCCATTGTTTTAAGGCTAAAGTTTATGACCAGAATTTAGATGTGGAAGGTGCTTTATTGCTCTAGTTTCTGTTAGAATATACATGTAAAATGTCTTCTATTGTTGTATGTTTCTGTGCAGGTGTTAGATTGCTAAATAATGCAGTTTGTTTGCCTGGGAAAACCTAAGTGTCAAAAATGATGCAATTTGGGGAGGGACCCAGCAAACATGTTTGTTAGTAATGTTTAAATACTATTTCTCACAAGAGACTGAAAGCATTTTTATCTTGGATATCAAACTTTTCAGCACTCTGCCTTGTGCTGACATGTAAGTTTTAGCACTGTGATTTCTTGTAGGAATAGTTAAAGCTAGTAAAAATTAATTAGGTCTTTTTTTTCTTTGAAATCAGACCTGTCCTACTGTATTATTTTAAGTTTCTGTGTGATCTCTGAACTCTTAGATATCTCTGTGGTGTAGTAGTTTTGTCTTGCATTTTAATTATTTATTATTAAATATTTTTAAACCCTTTTACCTGTGGCTGATTTGTGTAGAGATAAGCTCCAGAGTACATTGCATATTTATAGAGGTTATTGTAATAGGCCACTCTAAAGTAAGCCTTGACTGTTAGTCATACTACCATTGGATATTAATATTGCACAATAATAATTGGACACCCTTTTAAGGGCCTTTTAGTAGCTTATATTGTTAACTGGGTGGTGGCAGTAATTGTTACCATATAGTCTGGGTAAAGGGACACAGTTGGAGAATCTGTATCAACCTTTCCCAGGAGTGCCTGTGAAGTTGTATAAATACTTATCTCAAAGTGTGTGTGTGTTGTGTCAGCTAATTGGCAGGGACATGAAACACTGGTTGGACAGAGAGGTTACTGGAGGTTTTATCTTGCCCAGTTAGGCTGAGAACTGGACCATAGCTGTGCCAGTGGGGAGTCTTATTGGGGACCTGGGGCGCAAGAGAGCAACCAGCCCCAGACTGACTGTGGTCTCTGTGTGCACCTAAGGGAAATTTTACTTTACTGTGTGTATTAGATATCCTTTCCGTTTCTATGAGATGACCTCCCTGGTGTTAGTGGTGAGGATTGAGGCTCCTTGGGTGCTGGGCCAGGACATGGTCATCACACCTGGTTTAAATATTTTGTATTGTAGTGGTCTATGAGGTACTAGGGTGACAAACTATTGCGGAAGCATACAAAGGGTTATGATTTTTTCCTCAGTGTTGTTTTGATTCTTCTTTATGTCCAATACCTTTGGTGGGTAACACTGCATTTACTGCTTTCCAGAATCCAGATGATCTGAAATTACCTGCATCAGTTTATCCCAGCAGATAGTTGTCTTCTTCTGTCCCTTAGCCTGTATATGTCTTTACAGTTGATTTTCTTGGTTATTTCATCCATCTGAAATGTCATTAAAGGAGAGAGCCTGGATGGTGAGAGGCAACAGAGACTCTGGCTTTGGAAACAGACTACCCATACAATCTACCAAGACTCATTCCACTGCCCTTTTCCTGAAGCAGGCTCTAGGGTTTTACTATTTTCATGCAATGTGTGGAACTATAACCTAATCTTTACTGCTTACCAACACTCTTTTCCCATCTGTGCCATGTTTTGCATCAGGCAAAAGGCCTATGTTTTTGTTCTCCCCCACTGATGAAGAACTCTGCAATGGATGGGTATTGTAAGGGAGTGAGTTCTTTACAAGGCTACAATCTTTGGATGGAAGTATCACTGTTATTTATAACACCAACACTAGACATGCAAAATAATAAATCTATCTTCTCACTTAACCCTAACCCATGAATAGTGGCACATAAATATCAAACACTATACCCTTTTCAGTCAAAAATTAATTTTCCTGTATACTCTTTCTTACAGATACTATAAAAATGACCAGTCTGCCTTTTGCGCTTTCAATGTTTTTCACCTCCAAAAATTATTCAGTCAAATGTGCTTTGTATACTTTGAGCTTTTGAGCAGTAAACGTCTCTCATTCTCTCAGTCTCTCTCCATATATGTATATATATATATATATATATATATATATATATATATATATATATATATATATATATATGTGTGTGTGTGTATGTGTATTCCTGTGGGTATATACATATATTAACTACATTTGGTTGTTTAGTTTGTTTGGCTGTTATAAGTTTTCAGGTTAATGCAAGATTGTTTTGCAACCACCTTGTTTTTATTTGTACCAACTTTCTTATAATTGTTTATAACCATTGTAGATGCAATAAACAAAAAAATACACTTTCTGTGAAAAAGCATATTGTCATCACTTAACCAAGCACAAATCATTCAATCTGCATTCACTGATATTTTATAAAAAGTGAAACATTGCATGTTACAACAGCACTGCAGCATTCCCTACACTACTTGCATACTTAAATACTGAATAGTATCTGAAAACTGCCCAGTTTTCAGTGATCCAAATATAGATCACTATCAATTTATAACAAATAACACCAGTGAATAGACAGAATCAAGTAACACTGTTAATGCACAAAAATAATAAGCATATACTTTATGGGTGTTAGCTTTGACCTTTATCATGTATACTTTGCCCCCGCTCCTCGTAATTTATATATATATATATATATATATATATATATATATATATATATATATATATATATATATATATATATACTAGCTCTATGGGCTCATAACCATTACCAAAGTAAAGAGATTTTTAATATAACCCACATCTATAAACTGGTATTTCAACTGACTGAGACAGTTTCACTGCCAGTTTATTCAAGGCATTCTTTAGATACATCCATTACCTCAAATGTAAGGACCAGATTTCATAGTTAATGGTACTACATACATAGAACTTGTGGATATAGCAAACCTGCTATCTGACAGGTTCAGTGAAAACTTCACTCCACTGTCCCCACCACATATAACCCAAAGCATCCAAAACACCTATCTCCCGCCTAGTGTCTCCAAGGAGCAGGTCTTATACAGTATTCCCTCTCCAAAGCCAAAAACACAGCCTCTATGGGACCAGACAACATTTTGGGCTGTGTTCTACATGGGTTAAAACAGGAATTAGCATCATCATTGAGCACGCCTTTCAATCACAGCCTAAGTACTGGTTTCATCCCGCAGGAATGTAAGACAGCTACAGTCATTCTTTTGCATAAAGGGGGTACACCATGGACCCTGAGAGCTATATGCCCATCAGCCTGACCAGCCTTATCTGCAAGGTCATGGAACGAATCAAAGACACAGGAAATTTCCAAATGCCCGACCCCACCCAGTTTAGCTTTGTCAAAGGGAGATCATGCCTGTTAAACTTGGTGGACTGCTTTAAGACAGTCACCAAAGCCCTAGACATGGGCAGATCTGTGCATACAGCCTACCTAGACTTATCCAAGGCCTTTGACACAATTCCCCACTCAGGCATAATTAATAAACTCACCCAGCCGGTAGTAGTAACGGGTCTTATTAAAAAGAATCTGTAATCGTATTTAGATATGTTACTAATCCATGCAACCCCATTCGAATTGCAGAAGGAGTCATTACTGGGCCCATTGCAGGTACAGCAAAGAGCACTTTTGGCTCACATCAAAGATGAAAACAATTCTAATTTCATGAACTTTAATCATACTTTGACTTAGGAATGGCGTCCATTCCCATCATGGTACTGGAAACTCAAAAGATTTGGAGAAATTAAAAAAACTGGATATCGACCCATATATTGTCACGTGGGTTGCAAACTGGCTCACTGATAGAACTCATACTGTACTGTCATAATAGCTGACTACACTTCCTCCAGCAGACCCATAACCAGTGGTGTTCCACAGGGATCAGTTCTGGGACCCCTATTATTTGGAATCTACTTCTCTGAAATACTGGCTAAAACTAAAGGACTGTGGCTGGTAAAGTTTGCTGATGACTGCAGACTGGGATCAATCATTAAAACCCCTAATGATGTCAACATCCTGCAAGAAGGTATTATTCAGACTAATGACTGGTGTCAGGGTCATGATCTTAAACTTAATGCAAAAACATGCATCATCATCCCTTCAAAAGGGTTTTGTTCCTGCAAACTACCACATCAATAGCCATACCCTAAGCACACAGTCAGTGGTGAGAGATCTAAGCGCACAGGTTGACAGCAACCTTAACTTTAATCCCCATGTCTTCACAGTGGTAAAAAGGCATTTTATATTGCTCATCTCATAAGTAAGGACATTGCTTCTAGAAAAAAAGAGGTTATAATCCCCCTGTACTCTTCTCTTATCAGGCCAAAAATAGAGTAGAATGCTCCCTTTGGTATGTTCTTTTCCAAATATCTGCAGCACTTGGATAGACCACAAATGTTCCCTACAAAGAAAATTCAGGGTCTTGAAGATCTGTCTTATGTGGGCAGACTGATATCATCTTCACTTTACTCTTTGTCATATAGACTGCTTAGAGGTGACCTGTGCATTGTATATAGAGCAATCTCTGACCCAGCTTTAAATGAAATGCTGCACACTTGCAAGTGAAGTGGCACATGGGTCACTCACTCAAAGGGCATTAACCTCGTATGTGACATCAACAGAACTTGCTGGAGAGACACACTTATTTCACAGAGATTGCTCCACCTTTATAACAAGCTTCCTATTCATGTTAAAAAAGTCCCTCATTGGCCCTATTTAAGTGCAATTTGGATGATTGGATGGGTAACTGGAAATTCACTCCAGGGTTCCACCTGTGTCCCTCTTGGACAGGGGTAATTTGGTGCTGATTTTAGTGTCTGCTTGAATCAGGCACCCTTGAGAACATAGGTTGAACTTGGCTAGGCATGTAAGGGCTCTGTCACCATTAGCCTAGTAACCTCCTATGATCCGATGAAAATTAACTTAACAATTTAGACTGTTAAGCATCTAAGAAATTACAATCTTGGCTTTAGCTTTTAATACCAAGTGGATTAAAAAAAAAAAAAAAAAACCTAAAAGTGCTTCATGTAACCAACATGGAATCAGTTTTGAACAAAAACACAAGCAAATTGAAGTAAACCAAAGCATGATTTATTTTTATCCCATGAAGAAAAGTCAGTTGTTGATTCAAACTATAATCTTTGCTTATTCATAGGTCACTTGCAACAAAGTCATAAACAGTACCACTTTATGTGCAAAGAAGATAGAGGCTGACAACTTTCTGTGTGTCCATGCACTGTAATACATTTTCTTTCATAACAAGCCACTTTTCAAAGTGTTTATAGTGCTCATACCAAGTAGGAACTCCTCTCTCCCCCTTCTGAGTTCACATTGCCACACGGCAAAGGCAGCTTCTAGTCTTTTTCTGTCTTTCGTGGAAATCTTCCAGACAATCTTTTATCTTTCATAGAGACTTGTTATCAGAACCTCTTCTCTAGATTCAGAGGTCAGGAATCAGATTCCATCAGGAAATAATGTAGTTATCATCATATATACCTGCGCATGTAAAATTTAGTCTGTAACGTATCACGTGTTACAGTACAGTTATCTTAAGCATTAACAAAAATGACATGGGCTATTCTTATCAAAAATCTCTGCATATATTAAAAATGCATTCTGAATGATTGATGCTTTTTGGTCATTAGCATTATTTTTCACTCTTCTGCTCCTTGATAATCCACATATTCCTGATTTTGTTTCATTTCTTTCAGTAGTCTGCCATATCTAGACATTCCTAAGACAGCTGATCTCCCCTGTGTGTCAGTTATAGCTGTGCTACAGCTTTGCTTAGAACTATGACTTGAAAACATTTCCATCTCTCTCCCTCTCTCTGTCTCTCAAACCCTTGCACACTGCCATTCTTTAAATCCACATATTCTTGGCATTGTGCCAGTTATCACAGTATGGGCTGTGACAATCATGGATGATCTTTTTTTCAAGAACTGGGACTTAATGACAGTCTATAATGAATGAGAATCTTATTGCTGGCTTTGAGGTTATGTCAGAAGCAAGTCATAAGAGAAGGTCAGAAAGAGAAGGTCAGTCCTCTGAGAAATTGTAATTTAGTAAAACATTACAACTGTTATTGCGAATGTCTGCATCTCATAAATCATACTGAGAATACACACAGATGGTAAATGATTACCCTAACATTGTAGTTAAATTCTATGAATTATCAGATTTGAAGAATATTTTCCATGTTACCATTCTTTTTTCTTTCAACAATGTTATTTCAGGGTTGACACCTTTTCACATTTTTAAAGTGGTACATTATTTATTTTTTTGGAAATGTGTTACTTTGCAGGACAAAACATGCGCACATCCATGAGAACCATTACATTTCAGTCCCCCCATAAAAGCTTGCTCTTGTAGAATTTCAGCTGTTTATGTTATTTCCTATAATATTTACATATTTTAGACACAAAAATAATTGTTTTGCGCAAGTGTTGAAGGACATTTGGGAAATACTTTTTATCCTAGCATCTTAGGGGATTTTTCATCTTTCATGTTTTTTTCCCCATAGGACTCAAGTCTCCATACAGGGACTGTCCTGCCTAAACAGGGGTAAGTGGTAATCCTATATTATTTCATTTATTGCAATGCATTTACTTTATAAGCAGACTGATAAAACTGCATGGGAAAATATTCGCTATGCAATAAAATAATTCATATTGTGAATAATGTGAAATTCTATTCAAGACGAAATGGGAACATTAACATAGAAGACTCAGTAGGCGGTTACATGCCACTGGCTTAGACAGTACATCTTTCAGGATACATCTGTTGTTTATCTGTTTCAAATGTTGTCTGCAGAATGTTATTGAGTTATGAGAGAGAAACTGCTATGGCCCAAAACAGGTTTTGATCAGGTTAACAGTAGTAAAGCAATAGTGTCTAGACTAATCTAAGTACAAAACAATTTCCAGTATTAATGAGAATAAGTGAAGGTTAGTCAATACATGCACACTATTAAATCCAAGTACAGACATGAAAAGAAAATGTTACAACATTAACATATGTTGATGAAGAGAATGCAACTTTAACTGATGCATGGAAAGATACACATTAGCCCATACCATATGCGGGTGTAGAAAGTCCCTGATGCAAATGGTATTTCACTTTACTTGCACTTCAGATTTTTTTCCTCATACAGGTCTTGACTGGCAAGGTGTCCTATTTTGCTTTAATATGTCTTTTAATGAGTAAAAAATGCATCCAGATATTCTATGCAAACAAGCCTTATTTGCACATATGAATATTTAAAGATTTATCAAATTGAGACTTATCTTTATGTAGACATACCCTCATGACCTTTCTCCAGGCTGGGAGGTTGAAGCCATGGTTAAGGTGTTTACCTCACAAGCACAAAGTATAAGACTCAATTCTCATTTAAGGGAAGTTGGCTAGGCTTAAAATGGCCTACAATGATAGCTACCCTTGTCTTTGCCTATAAACCTACAAACTTATAATGAAATTTTAGACTGCTTTATTGACTCCATTTACAGACTCAGGGAATAGATAATGCCAAGTATAGTGCCTTTCCCTTTCTGAGCACTATTTATCCAGCAGTCTATATCTTCACCAAAGTATTCATGCCAGCATAAGTTCTATTTTTAATGTCTGTCAGAATCACATAACTATGATGTATGACTAGCCACTGCAGGGCCATTACCATGACTGTAAAGTATGCCTAAGGTTATGTGTGCACCCAGGACAATTACTGATTATATCTTAATCACATCTCTTCTGGCTGACCACTGCTCCAATTTTTCCAGTCCCATATATTATGCTTAAGTTCCTTTTAGCTACTATCAATTTTCTAAATATTTTAACTGTCTCTATAAATCTTCTTTTTTTCTCCACAGTTTAAATTATCACAACACTATCATTTTTCCCACCAAACTTTACTCTCCTTCTAAATGATCAGTTTTTTTCCCACTGAAACTCATCATTTACTATACCTCTTCTCATATGCAAATACACTCATCTTTGACCCAATTTACCTGTCATGTTTTTATACTTGTTAACTCTAAATTTATCAAAGTTAACATTTCTGTTTGGCTTGTAATGTACAACAATTGATATTATTAATTCTGTGAATTTTTAACTACTTCTATATAAATGCTACTGTCAAACTGTGTTCTCCCAGGGTTTCTACTGAAAAGGAATTCTTATGAATCAGCCAGACTTTCCTAGTAAACAAATGTAAATCAATAAATAAGCAAAGTACTGTATGCTACATCTCATTGTTTTTTTCAATATTTTTCATAAACTCATAATATACATGATTCCAATAATTAATGTTAGTACTATGTTAGCATGTCAGTGATATGATCTTTGCATTAGAATTAGACCCTCCTTCTTGAATTTATAAACAATGGGACAATTACACATTAGTGGTATATCTTCCACCCTATATATTAGAGCTCTGAGCAATAATAAAATGGACATGTGTGTAATAAAGTAGCAACATACACACCTGTATGCCACAGCATATCTGGACGAGTCCGTACTACATTGTAGGGATGCAAATGAGGATCTAAAGCATAGCCTGTGATTCACAAACGTGAATTATGATATACACTGTGGAACAATGGAAAGGACTCATAGTGGTAAAAGTAAAAATGTGCATTACTGACATCTGCAACCCAACACCTGATGACGTATAATGGTAAGGTTTTTCTCAACATAACATAGCTGAGCAAAAAAAATCCCATTATTATTAAAGGACACTTCACAGAACAA
Organism: Protopterus annectens; assembly: GCF_019279795.1. NCBI lineage: Eukaryota > Metazoa > Chordata > Ceratodontiformes > Protopteridae > Protopterus > Protopterus annectens. Next base: position 1,646,496,073 of record NC_056743.1, on the reverse strand, counting down.
CTAAATAGTGTAACAGAATGCAATGCCACTGTGGAGTGCAATGCACACATGTACACTATCACAACTACACCCAGCTGAGTTCCAGCCAATAAGAACTGCATCATTACATAATCATATGAAGTCATTAGCATATTTTGCTAGGGATGCAGACTCTGCAGGCATGGTGCTATAAGCTGATACTTGTATGTACTGGCCCTTACCATAAATGTGGAGTTAGAGGTAGCAGAGATCACCTATGAGATGTACAGCATTATTGGTATACTCAAATGGCAGTATACGTTAACAAAACCTCAATTAAAAAGTGATCAGAAGACTACCAATATAAAGCATATATCTACAAGGTTTGGTTATTCAAGGTAAAAGAGGACAAGGGAAAGAATGCTGCTTGTTGTTTTCAATAGGACATTACTTCCATTGTGACATCTAATTGTGCACCATCAGTGATTTATGGCAGGTATGGTAGTTGAGTTGGTATATGTAAGTTCAGTGTTTGTAGGAGGGCTTGTCCACTGGGGGAAAAAAAAAACTTGAAGTCTGAAGACTCACACTTCTGGCATTCAAAGCATTTGAGTTTGCTATTTTGGTTCTTGGTGTTTTGAAATTTCTGGTTTCAAAGTAGAACCCAATACAAATTGAGAATATTCTGACATATGATATTATCAGATGTTTTATCAACAACCTTAAAAGTACAGTTATAGTTTCTGCTACTTCTGTCCTTATCTCCACCTCTTCCACAGGGAACTCAACATGTGGGCTTGAAGATTAAATGCAGGAATATATTCTCAATGGTGAAAGCCATATCCCATCAGGATTCTGAAATTAATTCATTCATAAATGGGCTACAAACATTCATACTCCCCAGGCCTCTACTTGTAAATGTCTCATCTCCTGAGCCCTTGCTTACACTTATCAAATGTACCAGAATTTGTCAGAGATTTTGGATATGTAGCTAAACCTAAAAAAGGCTCCTGTGGTCATAAACCTAGTAAACACCTATGAACATATATATAATGACAATAGTAACTGCTAAAAAAAGTGTAGCTAATGAAAAATGTAAAACTGCGTAAGATGACTAATAGGCATTTGAATAAAAGGCCCACGTACTTGTTTATTTTGCCAGTCACAAAAACTGTCAAAGAAAAAAGAAAACGTTCAGGGTATCTGAATGTGATTTGAAAATAGCAATGATATAGTGTAAGCCTAGTTTTGTGAATTTCTTATACAACCTGAAGCTTTTCTTACAATAGCTATTTACAATTTGAGGACATTTAAAAAAAATAGAAATGTTTCCTAAGAAATATGTAGCCATGTTCACAGAGCATATGTCATTTCTGTACACAGCAGAACAGTAACACAATGTATTTCTATGAATCATGCTGCCAGGCAAAGCACAGCATACATGTGAATCTCTTATTTATAGGAGAGTTTGTAAATACAGTAAACCAGTTTTGAAATAAATCATTTTATTATTTTCAGACTCCAGAGTCTGCTGGAATTCTGCTATACCAGTATGAACTGTCCATATATACCTAGCTGTATTTCAAATCTCAGATTGGGATGTTTACAGTGGGATATTAATATTCAGAATTACTTCATTTCTGGACACATTCTGGGGCAGTTTGTTTTGGTCTGGAACACAAGAATAAACTCCCTGCCATGTGACTACTTCAAGCAAACTAATGTAATTTTCTTTTATGTCATTCATTCTAGGACATTTGTTTTTGTTTTTGGTCTGGTACTCATAAAGACAGACCCTGCTGTGTAACTTTTTTATGCAAACTAATTTTTCTGCTTTCATGTCACGTTTATTATTATTTTTTCTAAATTATTTACCTACAGACACACATCAAATGCAATAAAATAAAATATACCATTTTAAAGCATAAAGAAAACGTGGCAATTTTCAAACTTCTCTGCCACTACGTATCCATCTTCTGCTGGTTTCTAACCATACAACAACCGAGGGAAGTGATGCAAGTGTTTTTATTTCTCTGTTATCTGTTTTAAATTGTTTTTGGCAAGTTGCATCTGTTTTAGATGTTTTTATTATTATTAAGCAATTTATAATTATGTCTTGTTCATTCTGACCCTATAACAGCTGAGAAAAGTGTTTACATTTCTTTTAAAACATTTTAAAGCATTGCTTCCTTTGGCATATGAAGCTTAAAATCAGTACTTTATTTTTCACAAATTATATTTGTATGACAGGCAAGGGAGCTCTTCATTTAGAGACGGTACCATCTGAGATGGTAAGACGCAGCCACACACATACATATATTGTGCACAATATATGCACAATATATGTAAGATGCAGCCACACATACATATATTGTGCATATTCCATTCATGGCTATAGTGTAGATTGACCTTGCTTTCTTTCCAGGATCATCATACACTTGTAAAGTTGGTGATGGTGATGTCAGTACGTAAAAATGTGATTCTTTGATTCCATTTGCTTTCTTGCCTACACCTCTAGCTAATTATTCTATGCATTGATTTATGACTAGGGCCTTGCTGATAAAGACTTACTTTTTCATTCCTTATCACTCCTACTGGATGTCAGTCCTTTCTATCCTTTTCTGCTGATCTTCATGTAAGGGATTAAGTTTGTGACACAGTCAGCACAGTACGTAATACACAGGATATGGGGGGGGGGGTCATGCTACTGCCATGTGATGGTGTTTATAGCCAGCCTGATGAGGATGAGCCCAAAGAGCAGGAACAGAGGTCACAATATGGTAGTCCATCTACTACTGAGGCACATTGCCAGTGGATACTGATAGTACACAGAGGTTAACAAGATCAGTTTGCACAAATGTGTGGACAAACCCTAAAAGGTGTCTGCTTCCTGTTGCAGTCACATAAATAAGTGCATCATTCCTAGCATACAGCACTCAGTGTTCTTGTGTTTGTTGAAGGTTGCACTAGTCAACAACTGGGTGTTCTGCAAGATGGCCTTGAATGTCACCACGCAGAACCAATGACCATCATTGATCACTATATGTTTCTTTTTTTAGCATTTCTCAGTGTAAAGCACGCAATTTCAGTAAAACAATCTCAGAGTGTGCGCATACCATAATGGTAATATCAAGATTTGTGTCCAATTCACTTGAATGAAGTGGACTGTCACTGCATTAATGTAGATGTGGCATCCTCAGCAAACATTTAATTGCTCAACCCAGTGGACATCACAAACAAGCTAGTGCATTTAGTGATTCAGTGCCACACAGACTGTTTATAGCCACCCTCCCTCCAGCAGTATCAGTGATGTACCTACAGAATCATTTGACCCTAAATAGTAATGGTAGCCCACCACTATTACATTAGGAGCATCATAGCTCCTCACCTGCCAGAGGCAACCATATATGCAGTGATGGCTGCCACTGTGGACACCCTCAGCTGCATTAGTGCATCCCCCATATTGTATCCTTCTACTTTTCTAGTGTGTTTGTCCTAGTTTGTTTGTCCTCGACTTTGATAATGGTGTCTTTTTTGCTAGCTACAACCCATTGTGGATGTGTGTGGTACTATGCCTATCTCATGCCACATGTCCTTACACAGCTATATTGTACAATTCACATGAAAGTTGCTGTTACATATTTTTCTTTTCTGCAGGTATATTGTATGTATGTGTCTAGATGTCATTGTTGCTCCATGATTCTTGTGTATGATGCCATAGCTGCTTACAATTTACCTGTAATAACAACACACATTCACACTGCACACTATGTACAGCTGCTTTCCTATGGCTTGAATGTTGTGCAACCACTGTGAGTGTGTGACCCACATCTTGCATCTTAAATGCAGTGATGTGCTCCATTACAGCATATGCAGACAACTTGATATGTTACACCCGTGTCTTGATGTACACAGCATGTTTATCTGCATACTACCACTCCTGTTGCATGTTCACAGCCTACCTGTATTGCACAAATGCACAGCTTTTCACTGACTGCTTCATCATCCTTTGTTGATAGTGGCAATCTAGCTATACATAGAGTCACACACTCACTCTGACTTGTGTGTTCACTGCCCTGACTTTCCCTCATGTCCCCCATTCATTTCGTGTTATGTCTGCATGGCAGTGGGTTTACCCATGTATGCTACCACTAATATCCATCCACAGACAGCTGACAGTGTCAGTATGATTGGTGTACCCATTTCACACATATCCTTTGCTGTACTAGACATTCATTTGCTTTGTCTGTTGTGTGCAAACTGCTCCTTTGTATGCCTAAACATTTTATTAACCCTGCTCTGTGTTTCCATGCATTGTCATTCCTGTCACCCTGTATACTATTCACCTCTTTGTATGTGTGTTACATCTGCAGGCTTTGTAGTGAAAACCCCATGGATGTCTTTGACATACTTTCATAGCATTGATTGCAGTCTATGTACACACACACACACACACACACACACACACACACACACACACACACACACACACACACACACACACACACACACACACAAACACACACACATGCATGCGCATACCGTATACCCATGTAGATGACAAACCACAGTTCTCCATGTTAACATCACAGAAACATTATTATCCTGCATATCTGGCAAGTAACATTTGGCTGAGGACTGACCAGCAACACTGCAGTGGCATTCATTTAGAGAGTGCCCCTGACATTGTTAGTACACATGCACTGGCACTGTCATATGGCTACCTAAATGTACACTATGTGGTACCCTGCCTCCATTGCCTATTGCCTGTAGGTACGAAATATTTAATTTCAACTGTTGCTGTTTGATCAGTATTCTGTTTATGTATATTAAGCCATATTAAAAACATATGTATAATGGACACATCCAGTAATTACACATTTATAAGTGTCTACTATATGTTCAGGCCAATCACCCTTTTGTATTTGTCATCACACATTGTTCTGTGTACTGCAGTACACATGGCATGACATGATTCAAAGCTGTGAGTCAGAGTTTGATGGGGTTTCTGTGCTTTGTGATTTGGCGGCTGTGACACCCCTGCACTGGTCTAGTAATCAAGGACCATCAATCCTCACCAATGGCAACAGTGAGGGACATACACAATGGGAGGATGACAAGTACACACACAGTAAAGTGCAATTTACCTTAAGACCACACAGAGACTAAAGTCAGTCTGGGGCTTGTTTCACCCTCTTTCTCCAGATCCCCAATAAGACTCCCCACTGGCACAGCTAAAGGGTTAGGATCTTAGCTGAGTGGTCAAGCAAGACCTCCAGCACCCTCACTGTCCAACCAGTGCTTCGTGTCTCTGCCCAAGTAGCGGACATACACACACCTTGAGATTTGATTTATATACAAACACACATATACACACACACACACACACACACACACACACACACACACACACACACACACACACACACACACACACACACACCTTGGAAAGGCTGGCACAGGTTTACTAGCTATGCCCCCTTCTGCCCAGACTATAAGGTAGCTATCACTGCCACTAACCCCTCCTTATCAGCTACTTTAAGGCCCTAACTAAGGGTGACCAGTCCTACTGTATAATGTTACCATTATTCAAATGGTAAGTGTGACCAAGGCTATTTAGGAGTGGCCTGTACAGTGTCACCAAATACATATGTAAATAATCTAAGCACTTAAATTTGTCTCACAAATATCAGCCACAAAGTTAGGTTTAAATATATATATATATATAAAATAAATAAAATAACAGGACAATACACAATCAACACAGTAACTGCAGAGTTCAGAATCACAGGAAATATTTTAAAACAACATTGCAGGACAGTCTCAAATAAATACAGAAAACATATACACTAATCTTTACTATATTCCTATCTATATCTAAAAGAGATACTATGCCCTAAGTCTTACTTACAGACAGCACACAGGCAGAAGTACTGACGATGAATATTTCCAGCTCAAAGACAAAATACAAAATGTCCAGTCTCTCTCTCAGAGTATTCTTAAATCTATAATAAAACTTACTGCTGTGTCAGCCTGGATGACATCACTCTTTCTAACCTGCCTTCAGTTCCCAGGCTAACAGAAACTAACATCTCTGTGATAAAAGTACATATCTCTCAGATGCTTGCCCAGAACTGGAAGTTGTAAAACAAATAAGCACTTTTATATTTGAAACCTAGTAATTATTTATTTTTCAAGACAATACAAAAACTTCTAGCTCTAGACATTGTGTCTGCTGCTACGCTGAAACTGAGAGATAACACAATCATAAAATACTTTAATTTTAACTTATTTTCTTGAAGTTTTGCAAGTTAAGTCTGTATGTTCCAGCTTCTATTAAAACATACATTTGTACAGGTATATAGTTTATATACATTTCTGTTCTTTTCTATTAGGGTACACTGTGGACACATCCTTGAAGCTCAGTACAAACCCTGTTCAAACCCTGTTTAACACACTCTTCTCCACCAGTAGTTTAATATAAACATAACATATATTTCTCTTACATTTGTAAGACAAACATATGAATCATATTAATATTCACAAATGACATGATTATTTACAAAATTCCAGATAGCGGGGCTGGCAGTGTCACAATTCCCACACACCCCCAAAAACGCAAGCTAGTTTTTCAAGGGACCCTTGAGAAACCTGGCTTGAGACAGTTGAGCCTATCTGGGAATACCTTACCCAATTCCCTGTCTTGAGATCCCATCTGTGTTGGCATTGCTAACCCCACTGCGATGCTGCACTATCATATCGTATGTTTGCAACCCTAAGCTCCACCTTAATACCTTGGCATTTTGCTGGCTGGCTCAATGTAGCCATGTTAAGGGATGTTGGTCTGTAACTTCAGTGAATTTCCTTCCATACAGATAAGGTTGAAGTTTCTGCAGTGTCCACACTATGACTAGGGGGTATTCCTTTTCTACAGCTGCATAGCATTCCTTCCTGGGTTGAAGCATACGACTAAGATATATCAGTGGGTGCTCTCCTCCCTCTGAGGAAATCTGGCTAAGTACAGCCCCCACCCCATGGTGTAAAGCATCCAGCTGTGGGTCTATATTAAAAGACCGAAGAGGTGTTTCAGGGAACACCTCTTGGGTGACAAGTAATGAGTGAATGCACTAAAGTGTGAACGCTCAAAGCAGCGATTTCTTTCCCTGGGAAAGAAATTGCTTGGCCATCCGTATGTGTTCCCCCCTTTCCTCACTGTAGTGCAATCTCAGAGTTGGTATATTTAGTTAGGGGGGGTGTGGGGGGGACAGCCTTCCATGTTGGGGGGTGTGGGGGGCAAAGCCCCCCACGTTGTTATGTTTTAAAGTGTGTGCGTGTGTGTATGTGTGTGTGTGTGTGTGTGTGTGTGTGTGTGTGTGTGTGTGTGTGTGTGTGTGTTTGTACTAGCGGTTTCCTTCCCAGGGAAAAAAAATGCTGTTTTGAGCATTTGCACTTTAGTGTGTTCGCTCATTACATGTCGACCAAGCTGTGTTCGCTAAAACACCTCTTCAGTATTTTAATATAGACCCCCACCTGCACAACAGATTCTTTGCTGTAATCCTTAAAGCTCAGTACTATACAAACTGTGTTCAACATACACTTCTGCGCCAGTAGTTTAATATACACATAACACATAATCCTCTTACATTTGTAAAACAAGCATATGAATCATATTATCAATCAATGCTAGAAGTCTAAACCTCAAAATGCACTCACTCAAGGCACAACTTAAAATGGAGAGCATTGACATCTGTGCAGTGACAGAGACCTGGTTCAAGGCTTCAGAGAGCACCCTTGCATTACCAGGCTATAATTCATACCACACCTTTCGTCCACCTAACCTGGACCGGAACACCAAAGGAGGAGGTGTGTCCATATTCATTAAGGATATCCACACCTCCAGGCTAGTTGCTCAACATAATGCATCCAAAATTATCCAAGTGCAATTAACACTGGGCAAGATTGCAATCCAGTTTGTAGCTTGTTACAGATCCCCCACCATGCCCCAGAATTCCCACTCTTCATTTCTTAAGATACTAGAAAATATTAAGGTACAATCCAATACCTTAATTATGGGTGATTTCAACTACCCCATCATCAACTGGAAAAACTACTCATGTACCAACTCATTCACTCATCGTTTTCTGGATTTCATAAATTCCAGTGCCTTGGATCAGCTTGTCCACACCCCCACCAAAGGCAGCAATCTTCTGGACCTGGTCATTACCAATATGTGTAACTGATGTTCCATGCCAGAGGTCAACTCCTCACTGGTCAGGTCTGACCACAAGCTAATCACCCTAGGCATCCATATCCCAGCCTACCCCCCATTAAGGAAACCACCATCAAAAACTACTCCAAAGCCAACTTCATGCTTCTTAAGACAGAAGTGGCAAATTTCATGACACCCATGCAGATGGAAAATAGAGGTAGGACTGCTAAATTTCCAAAGCCAACTTCATGCTTCTTAAGACAGAAGTGGCAAATTTCATGACAGCCATGCAGATGGAAAATAGAGGTAGGACTGCTAAATTTTACACAAATGCACTGTATAAGCACACACAATGTGCATGGATCATGCCGGCCCCAACAGAACCAAGATGCTATCCTCCAAAAAAAGGTAGCCCATCTGTTGGTACCCTACCATAAACAAACTCTACAACTGAAAGAAGAAGCTGTTGCAAAAAAGAGTAAACTTACAAGACTGGAGGAACTCCCTGGTCAGCCTCAGAAAGAAGCTGAGATCCCTCATAAAATCTTCCAAAGCCAGTTATGAAAATAAAATTGCCACTGATTCCAAAGGCAACCACAAAGCATTCTACAGCTATGTCAAGAATCTCAGTGGGAACATTAAGATCTGCTCTGAGCTACAGCACAATGGCAGTAAATATACAGAACCAACCGATATTGCTAACATCCGGGCAGATAGGTATGTGCTAACTTTACCCCCCTCTCACCCTCCAAAGGGCCCATTGAAGAATGCAAAGGCCCTATAATCATGGATGAACAACTAAAGACTGCACTCTCCAAAGTCAAGAACAAAGCATCCATGGGACCAGACTACATCCCAGGCTGCATACTGCATGAACTACAGAACAAACTGGCACCCCACCTAAGTACCATGTTCAATCATAGCCTCACCTCAAGCTATGTGCCTACTGAATGGTGCCCAGTGATGGTTATCCTACTCCACAAAGTGGGTGCCATCTTGGACCCCAGAAACTACCACCCATTAGCCTGATGAACCTGGTCTGCAAGGCCATGGAACTTATCATCTTGAAGCTTATAAACAAAGACATAGGTAACCTCCAAACCCTGAACCCCACTCAATTTGGGTTTGTAAAAGGTAGTTCATGTCTTGTAAACCTTACTGACTTCTTTGAAGCAGTCACTAGAGCTGTAGATGAGGGCAAGGTAGTGGACACAGCCTATCTTGACCTCCCCAAGGCTTTTGATACCATCCTCCACTCTGGAATTATAGACAAACTGACTAAACTGGGCATAAATCCTTATGTCATAAGATGGGTGGTCAACTGGCTCACTGACAGAACTTACGCAGTAAAAGTAGCTGACTCCAAGTCCAACTTCATACCAGTGATGAGTGGAGTACCACAGGGTTTGGTCCTGGGTCATCTCCTGTCTGGCATCTACTTCTCTGAAGTGCAGGCCAACACAGAAGGTCTTTGGCTAACAAAGTTTGCAGATGACTGCAAACTGAGATCCATAATAGAATCACCTAATGATGTAGAAATTTTACAAAAGGGCTTCACAGAGACAGATGATTGGTGTCAAAGTCATGGCCTCAAGCTCAATGCCAAGATGTGCATTGTCTTCCCCTTTGGGAAAAACTCGGTACCCATGAACTAGCACATAGGTGATAGCTCTATAAACATTGAAAGTGTGATAAGAGACCTCGGGCACAGATGAACAGTAGTCTCTCCTTTGATAACCACATCACCACGGAAGTCAGGGAATCCTTCTACATGGCACACCGCATCACAAAAGGGTTCTCCTCTAGAAAAAAGGAGGTCATTGTTCCTCTCTACTCATCCCTCGTCAAACCTATTATAGAGTACGATGCCCCATTTGGCATGTATCTCACAAGACACCTACAATAATTGGAAAGGCCACAGAAATACCTCACTAAGAGGATTACCAGCCTCAAACAGATGCCATACGTAGACCGTCTCAAAAAACCTCAGCTCTACTCCATTGCATATTGCCTACTCTGAGGCAATCTCTGCCTAACATACAAAGCTATGTCAAACCCAGACCTGTTTGACATGCGACACTTAAAGAAATCTCAGTCTCTCCAAACCACATGCTCCAGGGACCTAAACCTTGTCGCCACAATAAACAGAACATGCTGGAGGGATAGATTCCTGTCCCATAGACTTCTAATACTCTGGAGCAAACTACCCATTCATGTCAAGCAAAGCTCCTCATTGGCCCTCTTTAAGAAAAACCTTGACGACTGGATGGGAAATAGAAAATTCACCCTGGGGAGCACTTCAGCAGCACTGCTCGACAGTGGCACAAGAAAATAATTTTCTTGGGTGGCGAAAGCCAGGGTACCTTTCTGGCTAGGCTTATATAGGCCCCAAGGCTGATAGCCTAGTACCTGCCTATAAACTTATGAACCTATTACTATTCACAAATGACATGATTATTTACAAAATTCCAGGTAGCTGAGCTAGCAGTGTCACAATTCTCTCACCCCCTGAAAACTCAAGCTATTTTTTCAAGTGATCCTTGAGAAACCTGTCTTGAGAGGGTTGAGTCTATCTGAGAATGCCGTACCCCATTCCCTGTCTTGAGAGCCTATCTGCATTGCCATTGCTAACCCCACTGTGGTGCTGCACTATCATATCATATGCTTGCAACCCTAGGCTCCACCTTAATAACTTGTCATTTTGCTGGCTGGCTCAATGTAGCCATGTTAAGGGATTGTGGTCTGTAACTACAGTGAATTTCCTTTCATTCAGATAGGGCTGAAGTTTCCGCCGTGCCCGCCCTTTGACTAGGAGGCATTCCTTTTCTACAGCTGCATAGCATTCCTCCCTGGGTTGGAGCCTATGACTGAGATATACCAGTGGGTGCTCTTCTCCCTCTGAAGAAACCTGGATAAGTACATTCCCCACCCCATGGTTTGAAGCATCCAGCTGCACAACAAATTCTTTGCTGTAATCTGGACTGGGTAACACAGGGGGTCCTCCCAAAGCTCCTTTAAGCTTCAGGAATGCCTACTTACATGCTGTGGTCCACACTACCTTATCTGGACTATGTTTCCTAAACTAGAAACTAATTAATGCAATTTTATTATTGGCATTAATATTTATGTTTGCTAAATACTTGAGCTTTGGCCGGCTAACATCTGCCTGCAATCAACTGGACGTATAAGCGAATTTAAGTAAACTTTTATCTGTACTTTTTTCATACAGTACTGCATTGTAGCATTTTTGTTGCTTACTGAATATTAATTGAACTGAAAATAGTGGCTCTCTGTCTCTACAGAGAGCTTGTGTCTCTACAGAGATATTGTTAGAAGTGTAGCCATTGATAGCAGTGCGGGGTAGTTTTACTTTGATATTCTGTGTTTCAGCTGAGGGGCTGTCCTGTCTTATATAAGTGGTGCATTTTGTTTTTTTTTTCTGCTAAATACTTGAGCTTTGGCCAGTTAAGATCTGCTTGCAATCAACTGGACGTGTAAGCGAATTTAAGTGCACTTTTATCTGCACTTTTTTCATATAGTACTGGATTTTATGTAATTTTGTTTCTTAATGAATATTAATTGAACTGAAAACTGTGGCTCTCTGTCTCTACAGAGAGCTTGTGTCTCTACAAAGATATTGTTAGAAGTGTAGCCATTGATAGCAGTGGGGGTAGTTTCACTTTGAAATTCTGTGTTTCAGCTGAGGGGCTGTCCTGTCTTATATAAGTGGTGCATTTTGTTCTTTTTCTGCTAAATACTTGATCTTTAGCTGGCTAAGATCTGCCTGCAAGCAACTGGATATATAAGCAAATTTAAGTACACTTTTATCTGCACTTTTTTCATATAGTACTGCATTGTATGTATTTTTGTTTCTTACTGAATATTAATTGAAGTGAAAAGTGTGGCTGTCTGTCTCTACAGAGATATTGTTATAAGTGTAGCCATTGATACAGTAGGGGGTAATTTCACTTTGATATTCTGTGTTTCAGCTGAGGGGCAGTCCTGTCTTATATAAGTGGTACAATTTTTTTTTCTGCTAAATACTTGAGCTTTGACTGGCTAAGATCTGCCTGCAATCAACTGGACGTATAAGCAAATTTAAGTACACTTGTATCTGAACTTTTTTTCATATAGTACTGTATTTTATGTATTTTTGTTTCTTACTGAATATTAATTAAACTGAAAATTGTGGCTCTCTGTCTCTACAGAGAGCTTGTGTCTCTACAGAGATAATGTTAGAAGTGTAGCCATTGATAACAGTGGGGGGTTGTTTCACTTTGATATTCTGTGTTTCAGCTGGGGTTTGTCCTGTCTTATATAAGTGGTATATATATTTTTTTTCTGCTAAATACTTGAGCTTTGGCCTGCTAAGATCTGCCTGCAATCAACTGGACGTATAAAGGAATTGAAGTACACTTTTATCTGCACTTTTTTCATATAGTACTGCATTTTATGTATTTTTGTTTCTTACTGAATATTAATTGAAGTGAAAATTGTGGTTGTCTGTCTCTACAGAGATATTGTTATAAGTGTAGCCATTGATACAGTAGGGGGTAATTTCACTTTGATATTCTGTGTTTCAGCTGAGGGGCAGTCCTGTCTTATATAAGTGGTACAATTTTTTTTTCTGCTAAATACTTGAGCTTTGGCTGGCTAAGATCTGCCGGCAATCAACTGGATGTATAAGCAAATTTAAGTACACTTGTATCTGAACTTTTTTCATATAGTACTGTATTTTATGTATTTTTGTTTCTTACTGAATATTAATTGAACTGAAAATTGTGGCTCTCTGTCTTTACAGAGATATTGTTAGAAGTTTAGCCATTGATAGCAGTGTGGGAAAAGTTTCACTTTGATATTCTGTGTTTCAGCTGAGGGGCTGTCCTGTCTTATATAAGTGGTACATTTTGTTTTTTTCTGCTAAATACTTGAGCTTTGGCCGGTCAATATCTGCCTGCAATCAACTGGACGTATAAGCAAATTAAGTGCACTTTTATCTGCACTTTTTTCATATAGTACTGCATTTTATGTATTTTTGTTTCTTACTGAATATTAATTGAACTGAAAATTGTGTCTCTCTGTCTCTACAGAGAGCTTGTGTCTCTAAAGAGATATTGTTAGAAGTGCATCCATTGATAGCAGTGGGGGGTAGTTTCACTTTGATATTTTGTGTTTCAGCTGAGGGGCTGTCTTGTCTTATATAAATTGCACATTTAGTTTTTTTTTTCTGCTAAATACTTGAGCATTGGCCTGCTAAGATCTGCCTGCAATCAACTGGACATATAAACGAATTTAAGTACACTTTTATCTGCACTTTATTCATATAGTACTACATTTTATGCATTTTTGTTTCTTACTGAATATTTGTTTTACAGAAAATTATGTCTCACTGTCTCTACGGAGAGCTTGTGTCTCTACAGAGATATTGTTAGACATGTAGCCATTGATACAGTAGGGGGTAGTTTCACTTTGATATTCTGTGTTTCAGCTGAGGGTCTGTCCAGTCTTATATAAGTGGTACATTTTGTTTTTTTTTTCTGCTAAATACTTGAGCTTTGGCCAGCTAAGATCTGCCTGCAATCAACTGGATGTATAAGCGAATCTAAGAAAACTTTTATCTGCACTTTTTTCATATAGTACTGCATTTTATGTATTTTTGTTTCTGACTGAACATTAATTGAACTGAAAACTGTGGCTCACTGTCTCTACAGAGAGCTTGTGTCTCTTCAGAGATATTGTTAGAAGTGTAGCCATGGACAGCAGTGGGGGCAGTTTCACTTTGATATTCTGTGTTTCAGCTGAGGGACTGTCCTGTCTTATATAAGTGGTATTTTTTTTTTTTATTGCCAAATACCTGAGCTTTGGCCTGCTAAGATCTGCCTACAATCAACTGGACGTGTAAACAAATTTAAGTACAATTTTATCTGCACTTCTTTCATATAGTACTGCATTTTATGTATTTTTGTTTCTTACTGAATATTATTTGTACTGAAAATTGTGGCTCTCTGCCTCAGCAGTTAGTCCCCCCCCCCACCTGTTCTTGTTTTGGTGTTAATCATGGTGGCTTTGAAACAGAATGCCTATCTTGTAAATTTGTATTTGGATACTCCTTCTGGGCCCATCTCATTTGTTCACCCAGCTGAGTGCAGTGAGGTCATATTCTGATTTCAGGCACTCCCACTGTGTACAGAGACCATTTGGGAAGAAAAAAAGTTTGTTTCCTTCCTTTCCTGTAAGTACTCTAGACCACATACAGATTTTCAGGACTATTTGTAAGCGTCTGAACCCGCAAACCTTTATGTGTTGGAAATAAGCCTTCTAGCTTAATTTTGTTTCTTAGAACTAGCCAGTTTTTCAGTTTCAGCACTCAAATCTGTTTTGTTGAGCTCAGCACTTGTTCAGAACTCATTGTAAGCACTAAAAAAGCTACAAATTACTACAGCACTCAACTTTCCTCACTTGTCTAGAGGAAAGCAGTTTTTAGTACTTAATAAATAAGCACCTATCCAGGCATGTCTATGGGCCAGCTCCTGGTATTTTTTCCTGTCTACCTAATGAATGTGGGCATCTTGGGGCAATGCAGCAGTTGCCTCATGTACACAGACAACCCTCTCCTCCTAACACCCAGCACTACAACTTGTGAGAGATGCACTTATATAGCAAGGCTCTCTTTACCCAAGACTGGGCTAGACAGTCAAGAGGAGAAGATAAACACTTGCACCACACCAGACTCATCACATAGTCCCTCAAAACCTACATCACCAAAACACAAACATAGAAACAAAAAACACACACCTACATTCACGGAGGATCTCAATAAAAACCTGTCCAAGCAACAGGGACCTCCAAAGCAGAAACACAAGCAAACTCCATCCCCCCAATGCAAGCAAAATGATACATAGCCCACAATCTCAGTGTGCCACTCAACCACAGCCCATAAGGCCTAACAACATACCCAACACTCTTGTCATAGGTGACTCTATAGTCAGACACACTGATGTTCCACTCACCAGGCTAAACAAGGAGAAAGTTACTGTCAGCTGCCTTTCAGGTGCCAGGATCCACCACATAATGCACACACTCAGGTCACTCCACAACAAGTACAAATATGACTCTGTCATTGTCCATGTTGGTGTGAATGACCTGAGATGTACCTCCCTGGATTACATGAAAAGAGACATGGAGGAGCTCTCTGATCTTGTAGCCCAGGCAGGTATGACCCTAGCACTGAGTAGCATCCTGCCATCACCCAGAATTATACCACAGTACAAGGACAAAATGATTGACTTCAACAATTGGCTAAGCTTCTGGTGTCATTCTAAGGGGATCCAGTATTTGTCTGCCTGAGATGACATGATTGATAGACCGCGATGCTTTGCCAGAGATGGCCTGCACCTGTCGCACTTGGGATTCCGGATACTGGCTAAGGCTCTTGCCACCTCTATAGTGCCTTTTTTAGGCAAGGTTCAAATGACAAATTCACCACCATAACAGGTAAAACAAGCAAATTCTGAGGATAATGCTACTCAATGCTAGAAGTCTAAACCTCAAAATGCACTCACTTGAGGCACTCCTTAAAATGGAGAACATCGACATCTGTGCAGTGAAAGAGACCTGGTTCAAAGCTCCAGAGAGCACCCTTGCATTTCCAGGCTGTAATTCATACCACACCTTTCATCTGCCTAACCCAGACTGAAGCACTAAAGGCAGAGGTGTGTCCATATTCATTAAGAATATCCACACCTCCAGGCTAGTTGCACAGCATAATGCATCCGAGATTATCCAAGTGCAACTAACTCTGGGCAAGACCTCAATCCAAATTGTAGCTTGCTACAGACCTCCCACCATGCTCCAGGATTCCCACTTCTCATTTCTTGATACACCTGAAAATATTAGGGTACAACCCAACACTCTAATAATGGGTGATTTCAACTACCCCACCATTAACTGGGAAAACTACTCATGTACCAACTCTTTTGCTCAACGTTTTCTGGAATTCATAAATTCCAGTGCCTTGGATCAACTTATTCACACCCCCACCAGGGGCAGCAATATCCTAGACCTGGTCATTACCAGCATGGGCGACCAGTGTTCCACACCAGAGGTCAATTCCTCGTTGGTCAGATCCGATCACAAGCTAATCACCCTAGACATCCACATCCTGACCCCACCCCCCATTAGGGAAACCACCGTAAAAAACTTCTCCAAAGCCAACTTCACACTTCTTAAGACAGAAGTGGCAAACTTCATGACACCCATGCAGACAGACAATAGAGATACAACTGCTGAATCCTACACAAATGCACTTTATAAACACTAATAAGAGTGCATGGATTATGCTATCCCTAACAGAACCAAGATGCTATCCTCCAAAAAAAGGAAGCCAATCTGGTGGTCCTCTGTCATAAACAAACTCTACGACAGAAGAAAGAAACTGTTGCAAAAAAGAGTAAAATCCCATGACTGGAGGAGCTCCCTGGTTAGCCTCAGTAAGAAGCTAGATCCCTCATAAAATCCTCCAAAGGTAATTACGAAAACAAAATTGCCACTGACTCTAAAGACAACCACAAAGCATTCTATAGCTATGTCAAGAATTTCAATGGCAACACTCAGATCTGCTCTGAGTTACAGCACAATGGCACTAAATATACAGAACCAACTGATATTGCCAACATCCTGGCAGATAGGTTCAGTGCTAACTTTACCCCCCCTCTCACCCCCTAGATGGCCCACCTCTATACCAGAAGAATGCAAAGTTCCTGTAATCATGGCTGCACAGGTAAAAAACATACTTTCCAAAGCCAAGAACACAGCATCCATGGGACCAGACAGTATCTCAGGCTGCATTCTTCATGAACTACAGAACAAACTGGCACCCCACCTAAGTACCATGTTCAATCAGAGCCTCACCTCTTGTGCCCACTGAATGGCGCACCATGATGGTTATCCCACTCCACTAAGAAGGATCCATGACAGACCCAGGGAACTACCACCCCCTTAGCCTGATGAGCCTGGTCTGCAAGGCCATGGAATGTATCATCATGGAACTCATAAACAAAGACATTGGTAATCTTCAAACTCTGGACACCACCCAGTTTGGGTTTGTAAAAGGCAGAGCATGTCTACTAAACCTGATAGACTTATTTGAAGCAGTCATTAAAGCCATAGATGAGTGTAAGGTGGTTCACACAGCCTATCTAGATCTCACCAAGGCTTTCAACACCATCCTCTAGTCAGGAATTATAGATAAACTCACTAAACTAGGTATAAATCCCTATGTCACAAGATGGGTTGCCAACTAGCTCACGGACAGAATCCACACCGTGAAAGTAGCAGACTCCAAATCCAACATCAGACCAGTGACAAGTGGAGTACCACAGGGTTCAGTCCTGGGTCCTCTCCTGTTTGGTATCTACTTCTTTGAATTACAGGCTAACACAGACGTTTTTTGGGTAACAAAGTTTGTAATGACTACAAAGTGGGAGCCATAATTGAAACTCCTTACGATGTGTACATCCTACAAAGGTCCTCATTGAGACAGATGCCTGGTGTCAAAGCCATGGCCTGAAGCTCAATGCCAAAAATTGCATTGTCATCCCCTTTGAAAAACTCTGTACCCATGAACTACCACATAGGTGGCAGTCTATTTAACACCAAAAGTGTGATAAGAGACCTTGGGACACAAGTGGACAGTAGTCATTCCTTTCATAATCACATTGCCACAGTGGTCAGGAAATCCTTCTACATGTCACACCTCATCACAAAAGGTTTCTCTTCCAGAAAAAAAGAGGTCATTGTTCCCCTCTACTCATTACTCATTAGACCCATTATAGAGTGCAGCGCCCCTTTTTGTATGTACCTCACAAGACATCTACAACAACTGGAGAGGCCACATAAATACCTCACAAAGAGGATTACTGGCCTCAAACAGATGCCCTACACAGACCGTCTCAAAGAACTCCAGTTTACTCAGTCTCATATTGCCTACTCAGAGGCAATCTCTGCCTAACATACAAAGCTATATGAAACCCAGAGCTGTTGGACATGCTCCACTTAAAGAAATCCCAATCCCTCTGAGCTACACGCTGTAGGGACCTAAATCCTGTCACCACAATAAATAGAACATGCTGAATGGATAGATTCCTGTCCCAGAGACTTCTCATACTCTGGAAAAGACTACCTATCTATGTCAAACAGAGCTCCTCATTAGACTCTTCAAGAAAACTCTTGATGATTGTATGGGAAATAGGAAATTAATTCTGGGGATCACTTCTGTGGCTCTGCTTGACAGGGGCACAGGAAAATAATTTTTTTGGTGGCAAAAGCCAGGGTACCTTTTTGGCTAGGCTTATATAGGCCCTAGGGCCAATAGCCTAGTACCTACCTATGAACCTATATGTTTTTAGTTTTTAGTATTTAACATACACTAGGATTTTATTTGTTATGAAGGTAACAAAATGTTTTCTAATTTGTACTTTGGCGCCACCTTACTTTGAAAATGAGTTGTTGCACAAGATGTTGTATAACATGCCTTGCACTTGTGCTCCACCCTGCTAAGGAAGTGAGGTTTATCTTTTTATGGTATATAGAGGATGTGAGGTAATGCATTTGTCTGATGATGTTTCTGTAGTACTGGAAATGAAAGTGCTTACATTTGGTTTATTAAAATACCGTTTTGTGGCTTTGTAGCAGTGTTTCTTCTTTTTGCAGCATTACTTTTCACTGTTGGGCTTGGTTACTTGGTTGTTATCTGTAAGACAAGCATAATATTGTCAAATGACATATGATTATTTACAAAATTCCAGATAGCTGGTCTGGCAGTGTCACAGCCACCTCCATACACACCTTCTCCTTATGTTCAGCCAGTTATGTCAGTGGTTGTTCTCATTCAGCTGCCTGAGATTCTTGGGGTAGTTCAGTAACACCTTTGGATGGCAGTCCACTGTCATGAGTTGGTAACATATTGTGTATCAGGGTGCAGACAGCGTCCACTTGCACAGGCTTTTCTGTTGAATTCTGTAGTTCCCCTGGTAGTATCCAGAGACCTGAACAGGGCCTTCAGCATGCCAAATACCTTCCCAAAGATGTTAAGTGATGCAGTGTATACTTTATTATGTGTTTTTCAAGCTTATGAGTGTCATGAACCATGGTTCCAGTGGATAATTCCTGTCATCTTTGTTATGCCACAAACATTACATTAGTTGTATTGGTTACTCTCTTATCAGACCTACAATATGCATTTGCACACCTGTATACATTGTACAACATGACCTTTCAGGTATAATTCCATCTCTGAGCCATGACTTTATACACTTCCCTCCATTTGGTGCTATCGTGCACAGTTCTGAGATATGCTGCTCTAAGGTATATGATGAGGCTGTCTGACAATTGATAAATGGCCACACCTTCCAGTTATAGTACCATTCTTCACCACCCTGGAGGAAGATTTGATTGGCACATGGATACTATTGATGGCATGAAAGACAATGGAAAGTCTGGTGATAGTACAGAACTGCCCCTTTGAGGTCTGTCATTCCAGTGGTATAATTGGTAAATTTATCTATGTCTGCCTTTTAGCAAATAACTGAAAGCAACTTTTTAAAAGTATGACCCTTGGCTTTCTGAGACACCTCTATAGTATCTCCCATGTATAGCTGGAATGTCCAGCTGGCCAGTATATGAAGACATAGGCATACCTTTGTTTCTAGTGGGACATGTTTGCCCCATAACATTATGTGGTGACAAGTGGGGTGTCCATCATATAGTCTGCACAAGCTCTCTGTCTAGCCTGCATCTGTCTATGATTTCCTGGACTGAAAGCTGGCTTATCTGCAGCCTTCTCTGTGGTCACTAGCTGGCCTCTGGTCACTGGCCACATTTGCATTGTCTATCATGGTCTGCAGCTTCCCACTAACTGGCTTTTGGCCATGTGCCACATTTGCAGGTCATTCTCTTTCATAACCTGCAGCTTCCCCAACCATATACCTGCATTTGTAGCAATCTGCATTATTTTGTCTTTTCCACTACTGTATTCCCCTAGTTTTATATTTTATTGGAGGCCTCTGCCATTTATTGCAGATGAGCAAGTGACATCTAATGATAATTGCAAATGGCAGCTTTTATTTCCATTTGCAGCATACTTGTTAGTTCATCCTTGGATGCAAGCTGACTGCTGCTGCTATTTTAGTATGCCAGTCCACATTACCATGTATACTTATTGACTACATGTATGGAATCAAAGAAAACATGAAACACGGTGGAGTAAAACAAACAAGTTTACTGGTGCATCCGGTACCTCGGCTTACGCCATCAAAGGAATAACAATTCCACCACATGACTTCACTTTTATAAAATTACTTAATTGAATTAGAAATCATGCCCCAACAGAACCACTTGAGGTAACAAGACTAATTAACGCTACAATTCATGCCTTAAAAAAACTGTGTTCGACATAACGCTGGGTATGAAAAACAGTGGTATATATTTTCAAGATGTAAATTTTGGAAAATATTTCAGTGCCTCTGTCAGCTTTCTGAACACATTAGTAGGTGGTGTAGCACTGATCTGAATAAAAGAAGAATCAGTCTGTTTTGTAAATGGTATTTTGATCAAGGACTTTTGACATTCTGTTTCAAGGACATGGTTAACTTAACCTCAGTTATTAGGAAAACAATATATTGTTTCAGTGATAGAAAACCATTACTAAAGGGATAACTGTCAAAATTCTTAGGACCATAACAGTCAATGCACACTGAATGTTTCTGCATAAAATAACCATGGAACCGAGTGTGAAGCCATGTAATAGCTCTGAAAACTGTATTTCACTTCCTGCCAACACACAAATGGCAGCCAGAAGAAGTCTAACTCTAAGTTTTCCCTCATAATCTGAGATGTCCATGGTTTTGAGTCAGATTCATGCATTATTTCTCTACAATTCTGAATCTGTGAAAGAGATGTGATGTTTACAGCAGGGAAGTTGTGATTCACACTGCAATAAAATGCTTCTTAGTCATTAAAATGTACATTTAGCTATATCTTTAGATCCTGTTGTCATATCAGTACTGACATTTTAATTGATATTTATAGCCTTTGCCCCCAGAGTTATTTTCAGCTGCCACTAAATCTTGAGATACCATGCATAAAGTCATCAAAGATGTTAAAAGTTGTTAGACATTTTCTATTGCCATACTCTTTAAAAGCTAGTACACTACTGAGCAGTTAAAACTCCCATCTATTATAGAGAATATATTATGACTGGATCTCTGATCATAACCTTTTATTATTTTTTTAGATGGATTCAAGAATTGTCTTTCATGAACTTTGGTCTTAGGTGAATTTCTTGAATGAATTTTGAGAACACGTAACTTAGTTATAATCAGAAGCCCGTAATCCTCTATGCATACCTCTCAACTGTTCAGATTTTTGTAGAATGCCCAGAATTTTTGCCTCATATTATGATCTGTTCCACATAAAATCTGTGGTTTTCTTGAAAATTACTGAGGATTGAATTCAATAAATGATGACATACATTTGAATTTCAGACGTCAAATCCTTCAGAAAATGCCAATTAACATAAATCCTGTCATTCTAGCAAATTTCTATGTTTATAAGAGTAATATTTAAAATCTGTCCCTATTTTCAGGTCTCTGACCCCCATCAGTTTAGGCGTTGTCCAGCTTTCTTGAGGTTGAGAGGTATGGTTTACAGTATCAGCTGCTACATATTATAGAAATCAATGTATTTTAGCCTAGCTGAACTTTTTGTTATTTACTAGCAGGAAATCATCACTATATATAATAAATATCTGTTTATACTTTTACATCTTGTTCTGCAGTGGTGTTTTATTTTCAAATGCATGCTAAGACACCCCAGTAAATTTAGAATTAATCATTCTTCTTTCCCAAGTGTTTGTGACGCTGCCTTCTTGTATACTTCTGTTAATGATGAGACAAAGTGTGTGTATAATGTATTGTCAGCTAGTTTTATAAAATTCCTGAAGGAGTTCATTAAAAGAGGTAACAGTATTACAGTATTGCTCTTTAGTTTGATGAGCAGACATCTAGCTGTACTAGTGACCTGTAAATTAAAATGGGAAGGCAGTACTGGTTGTGAGATAGTGGTGGCTGATAACAGCTTGTCTTTTATGAACAAGAAGTATGCCTGTATGGATATACAACAATCTAACAAAGTGTGTAAGTATTGAAACAACCCTACCTACCTTACTCATGCATGCTAACCTTAACCCTGACTCTGATATTGACCATAATCCTACACATTAACTTATCAAAAACCCTTTCTGGAACAGTACCAATACACAAGACACTCACTCAGACACAGACACAAGTGACATCAAACACACACAACACTAAATTGTTCCCCTAACCTATCCCTTACTATAATCCTAACCCACAAAATCTTACACACAAACACACCACTACATTTATCCCCTTATATAGTTGTTACTCTAACCCACAAAGACTCATGTTCATACTTGCACATACACACACACACACACACACACACACACACACACACACACACACACACACACACACACACACTCACATGCACACCACTATATCTATCCCCTTACATAGTCCTTACTCTAACCCACAAACACTTATGTTCATATACACACACACACACACGCACACACACACACACACACACACACACACACACACACACACACACACATCACTAAACATATCTCCTTATCTAGCTCTTACTCTGACCCTAGCAAGCATTCCACCCCCCCCCATTCCCACTCACCTTAATCACATACACTTAAACTTCATGAATTCAACAAATAAAGCAATTAGTATTAAGTGCTTTCAATATATTTCCCCATCAAAACACAATGTTGACATATGGGTATTTATTACAGTGATAGACAAGCAGTCATGTGAGTATTACACAATGTTCATTGAAAAATAAAACACATTTTTTACATAATAAAAACCACCATTTAAAGAAATCACAACAAGCAGTCACCATAGCCCCATTTCAATAACCAATTTTTCAATGAGATACAAAGCATTGATGACTTACTTTTAAAAGTGGAATGCACTTCTTTGCACCTAATAATCCAGAAAAGATACAAAACAGAAAATAAAGCAAAATCTTCCATCCAAACATCCGGTGTCCAAAAGCAGCAGTAATCAGCAAACAGACATTTATCCAGTGTCAGTGGAAACAAGTGTGGTGCCAAAGGTGGCAGCAAACAATATCCAAAGTCGTGTAACCCTTGTACAGGTAAAAAGGAAATGTTCCACAGTCTCAGCCTCTTGACAACTCTGGGGCAGAGCATGGACTGGGGTGATCCAGAATAGGTAGAACCTCTCAGTGGTAGCTTGTTGAGGGAACATCTCCACAGAAAATCTCCCCAATGTGAAACTTTCTGGAGAAAAAATTTCCTCTGTTTTAAACCATGTGTCTTGAAAAGGGGTATAAGTAGCAAAGGGATCAATGGCATGAAAATTCGTCAGCAGTTGGTGATACCACAACTATCGTGGCATTTTAGTGTCCATCTCAAAAAGTCTATACCGAAAAAGTATAAATTGAACATCATGCAACTCAGGAGAATGTAACATTAAAGTCCTTTTCCCTTTCAAGCAGGCCTCCCAAAAACTGCTTGTTGTGGCCCTTAACAAAGTTGCCACCAATGAATATTCAGATTTTAAATGAACAAACACATTATACAAAAACATTAAGTGCAAAAACAGAACTGGGTGTTTCAAATTACATCCACCTTTTTCCACCTTAGCACACACAATACCTCTCTTAACAGGATTCAATCGGCAATGCCAAAAAAACAGAAATAAGCCAACAATAGGGCTGAACACCATCGCAGTGGAAAAAAATATATAGAAAACACGTACAAGTGGGCAAGAAATGTGCCCACTAAGAGATAAGCCTTTTTCCTGTATGAGAGCTTGAAAGTAGACCAGAATGTTAACAGTGAGCAGGCTTTGTGAAACACACCCTCACACCCCTTATTCACAAAAGCTTCTGTGCCAAATGGCACCCCCAAAATGTGCACACCCTCTGTAGTAACCGTAAGACCTTGGAAGCTGGCTGGAAGCATGGCAATGTGTGTAAAAATGACAGTCTTAGTAAGGTTGAGGGCCCACCCAACTTAATGCATAAGAGGGAGAAAAATGTCAGAAAACAGTTCTCTTAGGGTAACGTAATGTTCCAGAAATACCATGATATCATCAGCATATGCCACAAAATGGGGAATGGAGACCCCATGGCATAGAAAGGTCCAAAACTGGGGTGGTACAGTGAAGTAACATTTACCGAGGACAGCATTGATCACCAGGGAAAGAAGAAAGGGGCTCATTGGGCATCCTTGCCATATTCCATTATGCATCGTAACAACCTGTCCCTTCCAGCCATTAACTACCGGTATAATTTTGAAAAACTGATGAATGGAATCATCCATGTGCAGAAGGTATGCCCAAAGCCATACTGGTGCAACAAGCTAGACAAGACTGAATGTGAGACGCTATTGAAAGCCGTGGTGATGTCGCAGGGCACCACCAAGCCCATGGAATTACCAGAGACCTGCTGGAATACTGACTTGATGATGTGCAGGAGATCCCACATAGGTCTGCAGGGGATCCCATAAACTCCAGGATCTAATATCAAATGTAACTGTGACCTCATCCTGAGTTGAAAAATCATCATAAAGAGTTTGTAGTCCATGTTGCACAACATGATAGACCTCCAGATGAGCAACACGGACCTAGCCCCCTTCTTCCAGATAAATGTTAATACTATCCTGAGAAAATCTTCATGGTAAATCCATTTGTCTGCCAGTGATGAAATAAAGTGATTAAGGTTTGGTACTGATCATCCTGCCACCCTAAGTAGAATTGGTACGGAAGCCCATCTTCCCCTGGAACAGTCTGCTTTGTGGACAATTTCTGCAGGGCCTCTCTTAATTCAAGCATTGTGGGTGGGCCCTCAAAAACATCAACTAACTCTGAAGGAAGAGGGGCAACTCCCCAATCCACATGGGTGATAGGCTTACCCCCATACAACTGTATCAGAAAGTCATGAACCACACTCAAAATACCAGGTGTAGTATTATGCATGTCACCCTTGGTGTCCTTTAAACCCCTAATCTGAGTACAGCACACTACTTTCCTTTTTCCTAAATACAGCAGGAATTCTTCTGCCATCCCTTTCAAAAGATGGGCTAGATTGTATAACTGTTGGGTCACCCTGGCCCTGTTTAAATCATACAAATGCCACAAGGCCAGTAAGGCCTTATCCAAATCCCGGGAAGCAAAATGTTGATATGTGTCAAGCATGATGTGTTTGCACCTTAAGCCTATCTATCCCTGGAGGTGTGTTCCCAGCACATGAATCTGGTAGTCTGTTGGCCGTTTTGGGCCAATTTCTAGCTCTTTCAAGTCCCCCTGTATAAAACCCGCTTTGTCGCAGTTTTTGCACTTGTTACTACTCAGCCAAGCTCCTCGTGGTCCTGCAGAGTGGTGCTAGCAGCAGAGAAGCTAAAAGAGCAACTGCTAACCTGATAAAAGTGTTTTTCTTCCTGCTACTACCTGGGAGACTGTCCAATCTAGCTAAACTGCAAGTATTTCTGCTTCATGAACTGTTTTAAACTGTTTAAAGTTGTTTTTGCACCTGCACTTTTAAAGTTTGTCCTGTTTGTTGCATTTACCTGTTGAGGCTACACACTCAAGTGCGCTAGCCTGTGTTACATATTTATTGCATTTTCCTGCTGTTTGTTGCAAAAAAAAAAAAAAAAATTATCCTTGTTTCCCGTCTTTCCTGACCTAGAGTAGTCCAAATACAGGCTTTGCTGTATTCTGGACTTTTGGAAAGTTCCTGTGTTGCCCATTTCCTTTCTTGCATAAAGGGAGGCTTCTTTGTTCACCAGTGGCAGTGGGGAGCTTAGAGCAGCCTATCTATCCCTGGAGGAGTGTTCCCAGAACAAGAATCTGGTAGTCTATTGGCCGTTTTGAGCCAATTTATAGCTCTTTCAAGTCCCCCTGTATAAAACACGCTTTGTCGTGGCTTTGCGCGATTTTGCGCATAGCACAGCATCGGGCAGCTCCACTTAATTGGGTTTAAACCATTCTTGGCTCCACAAAGTCTGCTCTTCACTTTTTCCCTTAGAACTGATTTAGTTCTCATAATAAACACCCTATTCCTACTCTACAGCCTGGCACTTGCTCACTAAAGCAATTATATAAGTCAGCACTAAAAATTAAAAGCACACCCTCACAAACTCCCCTTGAGTACCTTGTTCCCCATTGGCCCCTTTTTTCAATTATAAAGGAATTCCCAATAATATTCTAGCATGTCCAAAGGTCAGTTGTCAATCTCCTCTCTGGTCCAGCTGGTGAATCTGGGAATCTTGAGGCAATGTTACAACTGCCTCATGTACACAGACAACCCTCTCCTCCTCCCAACAAATTCCAACACATGTGAGAGATGCAACCATATAGCCAAACTGGAGGCTAAGCTCTCTCAACTCAGTACTGGCGTAACCAGTCAGGAGGAGAAGGAAACCACACTCACTACAATTCCAGTCTCACATAGACCTACCACGACAGCAAACCAAATACATAAACACACAAAAACATACTCGGAGGCTCTAAATAAAAATTTGCCTAAGCAGCAGAGACCTCCAAAGCAGACACCCAAGCAACCGCTACCCCAAAACAAAACACATGCAACACATAGCTCACAAAGCCAGTGTGCTGAACAGTCACAGCCCTTAAGGCTAAACAACACACCTGATACACTTGTAATAGGTGACTCTATCATCAGGCACACTGACGTCCCGCTCACCAGGCTGAACAAGGAGAAGGTCACAGTGAGGTGCCTGTCGGGCGCTAGGATCCGCCACATAACACAAGCACTCAGGTCACTCCAAGGCAAGTACAAATGTGACTCAGTCATTGTCCATGTTGGTGTGAATGACCTGAGACGTACTTCCCTGGACTACATGAAAAGAGACATAGAGGAGCTCTCTGAGCATGTAGCCCAGGCCGATATGACCCTGACCTTGAGTAGCATCTTACCCTCACCAAGAATGATGCCACAATATGAAGACAAGATGATCAATTTCAACAATTGGCTTAAGTATGGTGTCATTCAAAGGGGATCCAATGCCTGTCGGCCTGGGATGACATGCTCGACAAGCCATGATGCTTCGCTAGGGACGGCTTGCACCTGTCACCTCTGGGTTTTCGGATATTGACAAAGGCTCTTGCCATCCCCATAGTGCCCTTTTTAGGCAAGGCTCAAAAGACAAACCCACCTCCATAGGTATCACAAGGGATAAGAAACTAAGAGTAATGCTACTCAACGCCAGAAGTCTAAACCTCAAGATACACACACTCGAAACTCTCCTTAGCATGGAGAACATCGATATCTGTGCAGTAACAGAAACCTGGTTCAAGGCTCCCGAGAGCACCCCAGCACTACCAGGTTATACCTCATACCACGCTTTTTGGCCCCAAAACTTGGACCGAACCACAAAAGGAGGGGGAGTATCAATATTCGTCAAAGATCCCCACACCTCCAGGTTGGTGGCACAGCACAAAGCATCAGAGACTATCCATGTACAACTAACAGTGGGTAAAACTGCCTTCCAGTTTATAGCCTGCTACAGACCACCCTCCCAAACCCAGGAACCCCACTCGGCCTTCCTGAGAAAACTGGAAAATATGAAGGTCTCTCCAAACACCATTATATTGGGCGACTTCAACTACCCAAACATAGACTGGGAGCATTACTCTAGCTCCAACACCCTAGCCCAAAGGTTCCTAGAATTTATAAACTCAAATGCTATGGAACAACTTGTTACCACTCCCAAAAGAGAGGAAAACATACTGGACTGATCATCACCAACATGGGGGCTCTATGCTCCAGACCAGAAGTGTATCCCTCACTGGTAAGATCAGACCATAAACTAATCTCACTGGATATTCACATCCCGACCCCACCCCCTGCTCAAAAAACCACAGTGAAAAACTTCTCTAAAGCAAATTTCACACTCCTCAAAACCAAGGTGGAATCCTTCAAAGCCCCCGGGCCTGTGGAAAATACGGCCCAGACTGCAGAATCCTTTATAAACGCATTCTATGAACACCTTCAGGAATGCATGGATCATGCAATCCCAAATAAAACCAAGACCCAATCCTCCAAAGGCAGGCGTCCTGTCTGGTGGACCCCAGCCATAAACAAACTATACAACAGAAGGAGGAAGCTACTACATGATAGAGCAAAATCCCAAAAAGGGAAGGCATCTCTGATCAGTATTAGCAAAAAACTACGGGCACTCATAAAATCATCTAAGGCCAGCTTCGAGAGAAAAATTGCACAGGACACTAAGGATAATCACAAGGCTTTCTTTAGTTATGTCAGAATTAGTCCAAAATGACAAAACATACACCAAACCCACAGACATTGCCAACATCCTAGTTGACCGGTTCAGTGCAAACACCCCCCCCTCCCCACCAAAAGGGCAAATATCTATCCCAGCAGAGTGCTGCCCCCCTGACATCTCAGATGCTCAGGTAAGAGCCTCCTTATCCAATGCAAAAACAAAGCATCAATGGGACCAGACGGTGTCCCAAGCTGCGTCCTACATGAACTCCAAGAAGAGCTAAACCCAAACATAAAACTACTGTTCAATCTCAGCCTTACTACAGTATATGTACCCAAAGAGTGGCATACAGCAACAGTGGTCCCTCTCTACAAAGGTGGTACCTCAACGGATCCTGGAAACTATCGCCCCATAAGCCTGACTAGCTTGGTCTGCAAAGCTATGGAAAGGATCATCATGGACCTCATAAATAAAGATATTGGGGACCTGCAGACACTGGATCCTACCCAGTTCGGCTTTGTTAGGGGCAGATCCTGCCTCTTAAACCTGGTCGATTTCTTTGAAACAGTCACCAAGGCCATTGACGAGGGGAAGGTGGTCCACACAGCCTACCTGGACCTCGCAAAAGCCTTCGATACAATACCCCACTCGGGCATTATAGATAAGCTCACCAGCTTAAATATAAACCCCTATGTCACTAGATGGGTTGCAAACTGGCTCAAGGACAGAACCCACATGGTTAGAATTGCTGGAGCCATGTCAGACTCCAAACCAATTACAAGTGGCGTCCCACAAGGCTCAGTCCTGGGACCTCTCTTGTTCAGTATATATTTCTCGGAGGTACAGGCCAACACGGAAGGACTGTGGCTGACCAAGTTCGCAGATGACTGCAAACTAGGTGCCATAATCGACTCTCCAGCCGACACAAGCATCCTACAAAAGGGCCTCATAGAAACAGACAACTGGTGCCAGAGCCATGGTATCAAGCTAAACGCCAAAAAGTGTATAGTCATCCCCTTTAGCAAAAACAAAGTGCCCACAAATTACCACATAGGTGGTAAGCCATTAAGTATGGAAGAAGTAATTAGGGACCTGGGGACCCAAGTTGATAACAATCTCTCATTTGAAAACCACGTGGCCAAAGTGGTTAGGAAAACATTTTATATAGCCCACCTAATCATGAAGGGATTCAGATCTAGATCAGGGGAGGTCATCGTGCCTCTTTACTCATCCCTCATCAGGCCCATAATTGAGTACAATGCCCCTTTTGGGATGTACCTTACCAGACACCTGAAGCAACTGGAAAGACCCCAAAAGTACCTCACCAAGAGGATCAAAGGGCTCAAACAGATGCCATATGCTGCCCAGTTAATGAAACTCCAGCTCTACTCAGTGGCATACCGCCTGCTCAGAGGCGATCTGTGCCTGACGTATAAAGCCATGTCCAACCCGGAATTAATGGACATGCTGCACCTCAGAAAATCCAAATCCCATCGAGCTACGTGCTCGAGAGACTTGAACCTCAGCACTGAAATAAATAGGACATGCTGGAGGGACAGATTCATAACCCAAAGGTTCCCTTCACTCTGGAATAAAATTCCAGTCTAGGTTAGGCAGAGTCCCTCATTGACTCTCTTCAAGAGGAATCTTGATGAGTGGATGGGAGATTGTAGGTTTACCCTGGTTATCACTTCTGTGTCACTGTTAGACAGAGGCACAGTATACTAACCTCGAAAAAGGGCATAGCAAAATTCATTTAAAATGCGTGGTGAAAGCCAAACACACTCTGGCTAGGCTTATAAATGCCCTAGGGCAGATAGCCTAGTATGAACCTATGAACCTATGAACCTAAGATAGGAATGATTTGTAAGGTACCATTGATAACGATCATATACCTTGAATTTAAAATCGAGCCACCAGTCTGCATTAGTAGGATAGAGAGATTGTAATGTGAGATGGTCCTGCCATAACTCATGAAAAACCTGTTGCCATTCTGGGGCATTGAGATGCAGTGGCGACAAGTGGAAAATTTCCTTCCTATGGAGAGTGGACGGGGAAACCCCAAAGGTATAGGTCAAAGCCATATGATCAGAGAAGGGGGGCAAATGGGATGTGTAAGCCACAAACCTTAATGACATACTGTGCCAACTGAAATCAATGGTTGTATAATGTGACCCCGAATGAAATGTAAACTGTGGGGCAGTAGCCATCATCAAACCCGCATGATACTTAACCCTGTGACACATTTTGATGTCTGAGCAAGTACTCTGAGGCTCTTCTAACAAGTGTGCATTAAAGTCTCCACAAAGTATAACAGGAAAATCAGACAATAAATATGGAGCCATAAAAACAAAGAGCTTCTGTCTATCACAAAAATTGGTATATGCATATAAGAGAATAAAACAAAACATTTGACCATAAACCATAGTATCAACTAACAACAAACGCCCAGGTATTAAATGCAATACATCCTGCACAGTCATAAATGATGGCTGAAAAAAAAGTGCAGTGCCAGGGTGGTGATCAATACCTTGTGAGTGGAGAAAACTCCCTCGCCATAAAGCACCAACAAAAGTCAGTGCTTCCTTGGGTAACAGGCCAGTGTCGAAAACACAAACCAAATCAGCAGCAGTGGAGTCCACCCAATCCATCACCATCAGCCATTTAACATCCAAAGTCATCAAATTGACATTACAAAAATAAATAGTAAGATCAGCCATCCTAATGCTCATCATGGCCCTTTTCCTTCCATCGCTCCTTCCTTATCAAAAGTTTTAGATGCTTCACTTGTTGTTAGATCTTCCTCCATACAGCCGCCACTGGATCAGGAGTCTCCCCTATATGACCCTCCCTGGGATCCTGATCCACTTCATCTGATAAGTCATCCTGGGCACCCTCCAGCTGTTGGTCTATCTCATCAGGCTCTGACAGGGAAATGGGCTCATCTAGTTCGTGGGTAACCACATCATCATGAGCAAGCGAAGGGCCTTTGGAAAGAGGCAGTGTAGAAACCAAGAAAGTGGACAGCACAGGTGGTAGCATGGGCCCCGAGTGAAGTGACCCTGCTGGTGCAGCTGCAAAAGTGGGGGAAGACCTGGAGACTATCTCCATGACATGGGCATCTACAGCAGTGGAAGTAGGCACTGTAGACTCTGTGGGTATTGGTGTGGTTTCAGCAGCAGACATAAAAGCTTGCGTACAGTCCGCCCAATTGTGAGCGCCATTACAGTAGGAACAGTGGAGTGTGCACTCCTTGGTGAAGTGTTCCAAGGATCCACATCTCGTGCACTTCTTAGCCTGGTATACCTGAACCAAATGCATCAAATCCCCACAAAAG
>NC_056743.1:1646446698-1646459198 GCF_019279795.1 Protopterus annectens | reverse complement strand
GGGGGCTCCATTTACAATGAGCTCTGCACACAATTGAGTATGTTCTTGAGGTTGTGGACATAGCTAAGGAATGCTTTGTGGTTGTTCTTGGCCTGGGAGGCCAAACTTACCTCAAATTTGGCTTTGGTAGACTTTATTTGTCCTCCGAGTTGTTTGTTTAGTTTAATGAGAGCGCTTTTATCCTGCTGGGTGCTGCACGTCCTAATTTTTGCCTTGATTTTCTTCCTGCTGTTATACAGCCGAATTATTTTGTGATTCCACCAGGGTAGCTTGTTTTTTTAGTTAGTTCTGTACTTCTTTCTGGTGGGTACAGCTGCCTCTATGCAGCTGTTAACATGCTTGTACAGGGTTTTTGTGAAGAATTTTGCATAGGCAGTAGTATTCTCAGTGGGGGCTTAAAATTTTGCCAGGTTATCACTTAATAGCAGGAAGTTGGCTTTATAGTAGTTCCTGAATATTCCAGGTTAAGCTGGGGGTCCAGGTTTATTTTTACTTCAAAAGAGACAATTTTGTGGTCTGACCTTTCCAGGGAAGACATTAGAATAGGGGTGTGTGCAGCACTCTCTCATATTAGTGAGAACCATATCCAGTATGCTTGCACCCATGGTTGGTGTATTGATTATCAGGTCCAGGGAATTTGTGATTACAAAATCCAGGAATGTCTGTGCCCATATATTTAGTGTTGTATAGGATTTCCAGTCAATAGTGGGGTAATTAAAGTCACCCATGTGTATGGTATTTTGTTAGATGGTTAGTGTTTCTAATAAGTTTAAATGCATGGTATGGGTTTCCTGGGTCATAGAGGGTGATTTATAGCTTGCAAAGAAGTGGTATTGTATTTTGCATATGGTGATTTAAACATGGAGGAGCTCAAGTGCATTGTCCTGTTTGACCAGCCTTGAAGTATATTTCTTTCTGATGTAAATGGAGAATGAATGCTCTCCGTGGCTTTAAACCATATCTCAGTGACCGCACAGATGTCAGCATTTTCTAGGGTGAAGAGAGCTTCTAGAGAGTGGAGGGTTTTTTTTGTTAGATCCTAGCATTGAGCAGTAATACCTTTAGATTTTCCTGGTTTTGATTTGCTATGTCAGAAGTACTTTCAGTTTGGCAATGCCTAAAAAGGCATTATGCAGAAAGACAATACCCGGGATTCATGAACGCTCCATGCTAGAAGAAGTTCTTCTTGCATGGAATGTTCCATGTCCATGTAGAGCAGCAGCACACCCTGCATATTCATGAGGGCATGCTGCTGAATACTCTACATGGACATGATCCGTGAACGAGTGCAGGGGGTGTGTGAGAGCAGTTCTCACACAATAAACATTCCCTCTGCACTCAGGAAGTGTCGCACAGCACTTAGAATGTAAAAGCAGTGTCCGTGGACACTGTACATAACAAATACATACCTCTCAACTTCTTAATACAAAAAATCTGGACAAAGCTTGACAAAATGGGTGTACAAAAGGGACACATTTTAAATATTGCACTTATAAACTTAGAAATTCGCTAGAGTAACAGAATTTTTTAATATACATTTTCCAAAGGAAAATAAAGTATATTAAAACAAATCCTGGTATGCTAGCAACTTTCTAAAGTTTATAAGAGCAATATTTAAATAATGTCCCTAATTGTACCCCATATTGTTAAGCCTTATCCAGATTTTTTGAAATAAGAGGTTGAGAGGTATGCTGCAGGAAATGTGTGCAAATGCACACATAACAGGGGATAAATTCCCCAAATGTACAAAAACACAACCACATCCCTACAAAAAAAAAAAAAATAGCCACACTGAACATGTCATGGATCAAGATGAAACACACACAGGATTCTGAAAGCCCAATCATTGCCATTATGTCACAAACACAGTCCCAAGTAGTTGTCACAAGACCACAATACACACCCTTATAACCTAAATTAAATAAAATAATATATCATTAGTTTACAGTGCCCTAAGGGATGTTTAAGTGTAACTATGTGAGTGTGTACATTACATCTTAAACATCCCATAGTAGCTAAATGAAAATAGACAGGCAAAATGTCCAAACCCAAATAGTGTAGTGGCTAGAGTTGCAGCTTTACATGCAGGTGTTTACGGTTAGAGTTCCTAGACAAACAGATTACTTTATCATGTGAAATTAGTGTCAAACATATTTTAGTAAACTTAAATTATGTAGCAATTATTTTTTGTCAACCAGGGTAATGTAGCAGTTCTGAAAGGGAGATGTCAGTGTAGAAAAGATGTGAAACTCCCATATAAACACACATCCCCCATACAGTATAGTCAAACAAGAATATAATGTAATGAAAAAACAAAGGGAGACGTCATGGAAGGTAAACGTAAAATTCTAAATGTGTATGTAAATATTTATTTTATATTATACAATGACAGGCCATTAACATACAAAAATGATCACACTAATTGGCCAGCCCAAACAGAGTGCCATTGTAAATCTGAGAGTATCGAAATGGAAAAAGGTCTAGTTGCCCAGACTATTTCCATTTGTATATCTCCTGTTTTTTATTTTTACTTTGCAGAGATAGCAATGGGGAAACGAAGATGTCCATTACTTTTTTAACATATCCCACTATGTCTTACGAGTTGAAAACCTCGTATAATATAGCAACAAATGCAATGGAGATCTTCCGTTCAACAGAGATCTCTGTTTCTTTTTTAATAGATCTCACTATGTTATACGAGTTCATCAACTTGTGTAACATACCAAGATATGTGAAAAAAAGCAATCAAAATCCCCCTATCTCTGTTGCTACCTCTGCACAGCACTGATGTACTGCATAATTGTGTGAACACGTCACTTATGCATGTGCAGCACATAAGAATTCACCCAGGATACTGGAAAACTGTGGAAGGGCAGCATGGAGGCATGATATAATGACATTATTTAAGAATGGTAAGTATTGTATTGCTTAAATAATGTCATTGTATATTAGCAATAACCCATGGCTGGGTATGGGCAATGCTGGATTTACCCACAGTTGGCATTGTTTGGTCATGAGGGCATTGCCCTTGTGACCAAGCCACACCAACTATGGGTAAATGCAGCATTACCCACACCCAGCTGTGGGTTATTGCTTAAATATAACATCATATGTATGATATGCATAAATGTGCCTTAATCATTCTGTATGCATCAGACCTTGTTTTGCCCAGCAATAAAATAGTCACCCTGCCAACTCTCAAACCCAGGAGAGTGTCCTCAACCACCACAGCAACATACCACTACACCATTTGAGCCACAAGAATTTGCAGCGCTTTAACGAACATATCCTGCATTCAGATAATTTAACAATAAAAGAAACCATCAGTCCCAAGTGTTGGGCCTATGACCCTGAACCTTATAGTCAGAGGAATGTGCCACTACACCAGCTGAGCTGTAGGAATTAATGGTGCACTTTTCAAACATATCATGCAATAAAGGCATACAACATAAGGGAGAAAGCTTCATGGAAACCTTTGTGTGTCATATATAGACACACACACACACACACACACACACACATATATATATATATATATATATATATATATATATATATATATTTATATATTTAAGTTTGATGACCGGGGGAAGTCCACTGGACTAAGAAGAGCCTTTTTTCAGTGGAGGCCCGGGGAGAAAAGCTCCACAATAATTGAAAGTTACATTTCACATGTTACAAAAGGACATAGTTAATACAGCTAATTAAACATTTACAGATAAGCTCCATGATATTTGCAATTGGATTGTCACAATGTTACAAAAATGAAAAGACATAATTCAATACAGAAATTTCAACATTTACATAAAGTGAATATTTTTGTTATAAACTCAATTGTAGGCTTAACATTTCAAAATATATAGCCACTAGCCATTAGTAGGTTTGGAAAATATTATGCATGGAGAGGGTAATAGTATATTTGAGACTGGAGAGTACAATAGATATTAGAGAGAAAATTAGTTTTTAGTAGGGGAGGGATTATTTTGGGTGGGATGAAGTAATAGTAGAGGTAGTTGGATGAGTCAGTGCAAGGTGGAATGGGGGGGGGGGTTAAGCTGGAGCATGACAAGGGCATTCCCATTTGGAAGAAAGATGAAAGAGTAGCTGAAATTTTTAATTTGTATGGTTAGGTAGGTTGCATAGATGTGTGGGGAGACAGTTTCACTGTTTAGCTAAGGAGTGGGACAGCAGTAGATGGCCAGGAGGTTGTGCAGGTTTGTGGACCTGAAGGAGATTTTGTTTTTTGGATCTGAGTGAGTGGTTGGGAATGTAAGGTTTTAAGGAAGTAGCGGGAGCTGGGCAGCTGGCAGGTTTAAAGATGAGCTTGTAGGCAATGGTGAGTTGTAGGTAACTGAGCTATTTGGGTAGTTCAAGCCAGTTGAGGGTGAGGAGGGAATGGCAGTGGTGGGATGAGTTTTTTGAATTGGTTGCAAATTTGGAGATCTTGTGGTAGCAGGATTCAAGTTTGGACCGAAGGCCAAGATGGAGATTGGTGAAAAGAGGGGCACCACACATAAGGTAGCGGACTAGGTGGATGTAAGAGTATGACAGGTAGAGGGGCTTAGGAAGTGGTTGTGCCTGTAGAGGAAACCTAACTTTTGGTGGATTTTCTTGATTGTGGAGTGCATGTGGGTGTCAAATTTTAGTTCTTCATCAATAATAATGCCAAGAAGCTTGGTGTTGGGAACAGTTTCAAGGAGGGTGCTGTTTTGGCTCTGTATGGTGAATGTGGATTTGTCAATGAAGTTTTTGGTTGGGGAAAAAAAACATTATTTTCATTTAGTGCCAAATGGTTAGACTGCATCCAGGTTTCTGTTTTGGAGAAGGCTAGTTGGGTTTTTTCTAGGAGCTTGGAAGGGGAGAAGGCTGAGCAGATGATTGTTGAGTCATCTGCATATTGGATGATAGATGAGTCTGGCATTTATTGGTGAAAGTTGTTAATGAATAGGTTGAAGAGAAGAGGGCCAAGAACAGAATCTTGCGTGACACCTGTGGGTGTGGGAAGGATGGGGGAGGTTGAAGTTTTCCATTGGACAGCTTGTTGGTGGTTGGACAAGTAGCTGGAAAACCAGGAGATGGTGGTGGGAGAGAGGTGTAGGGTGGAGTGCTGGCATATACGTAGGGTGTGTGAGATACTGTCAAATGCCTTTGACAGATCTAGGAATAGTGTGGATATGAACTTGCTTGAGTTGTGTTCGAGGTTTATGGTTTCAAGAAAGGAAAGAAGGGCAGTCATGGTGCTGTGGCCAGGGCAGAAGCCATATTGAGTAGGGGAGAGGAGATTGTTTAATGTTAGATGTGCCATGACTTGTGCTTGCATTGTTTTCTCTAGTATTTTAGAAAGAAGGGAAAGGATGGGAATAGGCCTGAAGTTGGTGGTATCAGTATATTTGCCACCTTTGTGGAGGGGGATGATGTAAGCATGGCACCAGATAGAAGGGATGTATGATTCTTGTATGGATCTATTTATTATAGATTCATAGGTTGGTACTAGGCTATTGGCCCTAGGGCCTATACAAGCCTAGCCATAACAAGTCCCTGGCTATTTCTTCCCACACTATTTACTTCCCTGGACCCCTGTCTAGCAGGGTGACTGACATGATCCCCGGGGTGAATTTCCATTCTTCCATCCAATCATCAAGGGTCCTTTTGAAGAGGGCCAAAGAGGTGCTCTGCTTGACATGTATGGGCAGTCTATTCCAGATTCTGGGTAGTCTCTGGGTCAGGAACCTATCCCTCCAGCATGTTTTATTTATTGTGGTGACACGGTTTAGATCCCTGGAGCATGTGGCTCTGAGGGATTGGGATTTCTTTAAGTGTAGCATGTCCAATAGCTCTGGGTTTGACATGGCCTTGTATGTTAAGCAGAGATTGCCTCTGAGTAGATGATATCCGACAGAGTATAGCTGGAGTTTTTTAAGGTGGTCAGCGTACGGCATCTGCTTTAGGCCTGTGATTCTTTTAGTGAGGTATTTGTGTGACCTTTCCAGTTGTTGCAGATATCTTGAGAGGTACATGCCAAATGGAGCATTGTATTCTGTAATGGGTCTAATAAGGGATGAGTACAGTGGGACAATGATCGCCTTTTTTCTGGATGAAAAGCTCTTAGTGATGAGGTGTGCCACATAAAAGGATTACCTGACTGTTGTGGCGATGTGGTTATGGAAAGTGAGACCACTGTCCACCTGTGTCCCTTTCTTGACATTGAGCTTGAGCCCATGGCTGTGGCACCAAGCATCTGTTTCTGTAAGGCCCTTTTGTAGAGTATCCTCATCATTTGGGGATTCAATAATGGCTACCAGTTTGCAGTCATCTGTGAACATTGTTAGCCAGAGTCCCTTAGTGTTGGCCTGTACTTCAGAGAAGTAGATGCCAAACAAGAGCAGTCCCTGGACTGAACACTGAGTTATTTTAGAACAGAGATGGGATAGGCAATGCTGTATGCAGATTGTTTGAGGAAGGTAGGTGGAAGGCTGTTGTGTACATTGCAACAGGGTTTGAGTTTGAGGAGAAGTCTTTTTAAAGTGCTTGTGGGGATGAGCTTGAGGCAGAAGGATGAGTAGGAAGGTTGATGATTGGGGTGGTGGTGGTGGAGGAGGTGGGTGGGAAGGAGGCTGATAATTTAGCTATGCAGTCTATGAAGAATAAGTTGAACTGGCTGGCTGTTTCAAGGTTGGAGAGGTTGGGGTCTGGGCAGGGGTTTCCTTTGTTGCAAGTATGAAGCATGGATGAGATGGAGTCCCAGAATTTTTGGGGATTTGTTGAGTGCAAGGACTGGAGCTTGGAGTAGTGGGCTTTGCGGTCTTTAATTATTAGTTTTTTGTGGAGTTTTGTAGTTGCTTATACTCTAAGAGGGTGTTAGGGTTTTTATGTTTTTGATATTGTTTCCATTTTTTGTCCCTTTGGTGCAAGGCTAGTTTAGTATATTTTGATAACCACTGGCAGGGATTGGTTTTGATGCATTTAGTTTGAGGGGGAGGGGCTTGCTGATTGAGAAGGGTTAGGAATGAGTGTTTAAAGTAGGAAACGGCATTATTTAAAAGAAGGGTTTTTAGAGTGGACCATTTAGTATGCTTTATGCATTCGGAGAAAGTTAGAGGGTTGAAAGAGGAGAGGTTGCAAGTTTGGATGTAGTGGTGTTGTTTATGCAGTGGAGATGGGAGATGGTCAGCAAAGGCTGGTAGGTGATCTCTGAGAGGATCAGGTAATGTTTCAGCTTTGGTGATAAGGTTTGGGTGAGTTGTTAGGATCCAGTCAATGATGGTACCAGAGGTATCATCTTTATTTGGTCTGGTTGGAGATTGTATTAGTCGGGAGAAGTTGTACAGGTTGACTGTGTGGGACAAGGCTTCAGAGTTAATAGTATTCCAGTTGATGTTGGTATCACCGAGTATATAGGTTTATTTTTTTATTTTGGAGGAGAAACAGGACAAGATGTTTTCAAGAGTTTTGATATTATCACCAGGGAGAATATAGAGGGCAGTGATACATATGGACTTGTGATTGTTTATTTTTAGTAAACCTATTATAATTTCAGCATTGACAAAGGTTGGTATTTTATTGGAGTAGGGAGTTATGGTATGGGAGGTGGGGTAGATTATTGCTACTCCACCTCCTTTTTTGTGGGCTCTGTCATTGGAAATGATTTGGAAACCTGGTCGTAGGATTTCACTATCTTTTATATAGGTTTTCAGCCAGGTTTCAGAAATGGTGGTAATGTCGGCATGGTTATGGGAGACCCAGGCATGGAGGTTAGGGATTTTGTTTTTAAGGCTTTGTGCATTAAGTGTTGTAAGGTGAATGGACTTTGAGTTTGTGGGTTGAGTGGAGGGTTTGGTAAGACTGATGTTAGAGATGGGTCTGGGGTTGGGGTGGATGTCACCAGCTAGTGAGAGAGAGAGATGTGGTGGAGTAGAAGAGTGAGGCAGTGTGTTGGACAAGGGTAGATTGGGTTGTGTAAGAGTAGTGATTTTCTGGTACCACATTTAAGAGGGAAGTACAGAGGGCTGGGTTGGGATCAGTTTTAGTTTGAAGAAATAGACTGGGTTAGAGGTATAGTGTTCATGTGAGATGGATGAGTAGGATGGGAAGTGAGGTTGATGTTAAGATGTAGTGGAGTGTGTGTGAGAGTTATGACAAGGGTTGGGAAAAAGTGTGAGATAGGTAAGAGAAGTGAGAGAGATTAGTAGGGCAAATGGGGTTATAGGGAGATATGTTATGTAGAGCATTGTAGGAGGGGTGGATGTTTGGTGGTGATGCAGATCTACAGGTGGGTGGAATTTGGCTAAGATATGTTGTGATTGGAGACGTGTTGTATGGGGAGGACTCAGGGGATGTATAAAAGTACAAGTAGTGAAGATGAGTGGAATTTGGGGGCAGGATAGGGGAGCAGAGTTAGCCTGAAGGGCAAACGGAGCAGGCTACACCTTCCAGGATGAGTAGCAGTCGCCTAACAGAAAACAATCAGTGAGAAGGTTAGCAACTACAGAAATAGGGTAGCCTATCGTTTTGGTTTGAATGTTACCTTTCTGTTTGTTTTTATTATTTATGCACCAATGGGGAGCTGCAGTGCACTAAGAAGTAGGAAAATAATGTAGTTATGCCAGGGGTTTTAGAAAGGGACATGCAGTAAGTGCACACTACTGAGGGATGCCCGTGGGACAGACAGAAACAGAGTGTAATCAGGCAGAGGTTTTTAGTATTTAAAGATGGTGCTGCAGCTCAGGGGAGGAATAAGTAAACTCTCAGGAGGAAGAGGGAGGGAATAGACAGGATTGACAGGGCAGGGAAGCTTACAATAAGATTATGTTAGGAGACCGAGGGGGGGGGGCTAAGAGCCAGGGCTTGGAGAAAGCTGTGAGAAAACAGGTTTGACAGGGCTAGGAAACTTACACTAGAATTATGTTAGGAAAACAAGAAAGGGGGGGGGGCTATTGACCAGGACTTGGAGAACGCTGTGAGAAGAGAAAAACAATAAACCAGTTAGCCCAGGTCAGTACCTAAAGGTGTCTGGTTATCTGTGTGAAATCAAAAGCAGATTTACTAGAGCATCAGGAAAGTAGAATATAAAATAAATGTAAAGCTTTGGGACACTGTATATATTTTTTACAATAAGTGAGAGAATACAATATAAGAATATAAAAGAAATGTGATATACAAGATAAATAAAATATAAGAATATAAAATAAATGCAAAGCTTTGAAAAAAATGCATATATTTGTTACAGTAAATGGGAGGAAAAGGGGGGGAGGGGTCCAGCAGTGTTCACAGCAGAAGAATCAGTATGTATGTATATGTATATATATATATATATATATATATATATATATATATATATATATATATAT
This sequence comes from Protopterus annectens, assembly GCF_019279795.1. NCBI lineage: Eukaryota > Metazoa > Chordata > Ceratodontiformes > Protopteridae > Protopterus > Protopterus annectens. The sequence goes on along the minus strand of NC_056743.1, from coordinate 1,646,449,851 downwards.
ATATATACACATATATATACATATATATATATATATATATATATATATATATATATATATATATATATATATATATATATATATATATGTGTGTGTGTGTGTCTGATTTTCTGATGAAACATATATATGAACACATGCAGTCATAATATAGATACCCACATATTAAATATAAAGGAAGGAAAATAATATATATATATATATATATATATATATATATATATATATATATATATATATGTGTGTGTGTGTGTGTGTGTATGTATATAACATGCAGTGCAGTTATATCTCAGAACCATCCCTCTCAACCTGTTAGTCCAAGGAACCTGTGCAAAGACTGTTAAAGGGTGGGAGGAATGGCCTACATATACAGACATATTTCAAATATCTGTGTTACAAATGAAGTAATGTGTTACAGCAACAGTGTGTGTATCAGCAGACAATCACTGAAGGATATGATGATGCAAACTGAAATGTCAGGTCATTTATTTACTGACATAAATCCTTGGATCATCACCGTGATTTACCAGACAAATAGTAATAAATTGTGGAATTGAACAAAAGTATGGTCCAAACATCTGGACAGTCTGTGGACAATCTGGCAGTGGAAAGGTATGCTCAGAACCCCTTAATGCAATGAATGTGGACCAAGCCTGACAAAGTGGGGGGACAAAGGCCTGAAAATAGGGACATGTCCAACATGCGATAGTAGATAAGCTGAGAACATTCATGTAGTAACAGTGTATGTCCTAACATATGTCAACTGAAATATCATAATTCCAGGAATCAGTTGCTTCTCATTAGTTACTGACCTCAGTCCCCACATTATCCCATTGATGTGTCATGCATATATATAACAGTTATGGTGACTAGACCAAAGATATCGGCCACACAACTGGACATCCTATGAATATGTGGACATAACACAACATTAGGGAAACCACAATGAGCTACCAAGCAATGTCCAGACTACAATCAGACTGACATAACACTAGCCAGGTCCAGCTCTGGGGTTGTACACATGCATTAGCAAATATAACAGGAAGTACGGGGATGTAACACTAGTGCAACACAGACACTGGTGTGAAAGTGCATACCCCCAAACAAGTACACCACAGTCACAGCAACATACCAGTAAGCAAACTGAACTTGACAGTATAATACTATGTGAGCAACCACATACCGTTTGCCACTCACACATTAACCCTACATGTACTGCCCCAATTCACAGTGTACTGGGAATCTTGAATTGTTACTCGACATTTCACAGTTAGCCTCTACAAGCATACAGACATGATAGACCACCAGCAGCTGTAGCAGCATGCAGGATCAGATAGGTAAAGGATGTATGGCACTCACAGCTGCTACTCTCCCTACCCAGCCTAAAAAACATATGCATACCACACTGTTACACAATATTGGCAGTCTGTCCACAATGGCCAGACAGACATACTGTCATATGTGCAGATTTTCACACAATTACCAGGGTGTGGATCCACAACCCTGGCCACCACTGCATACCATGGCCAGGAGTCTGCCAGGTCATTGTCATGCTAACTGGAGTGCAGTTGGTAATTAATGATATACCATACCTCTGCACCCTATAGTGCAGGAAATCTAGACGATGCATGGCATACGTATGAGACATGGGGCTGGAAAGAGGGACATATCACACATAAAGGTGTTACAAACTGAAACAGTAGTTGCTGTTACAAGTATCGTTGTAACATCACATCTCTGAAGGAAATGATGTGTTTAACACCAATGCATGACAACACTTACTGACTACAATCTTCACATTATCCTACCAACCCCACAAAAACAGATGTCAGTCGAGGAACAAACCAAGCATAATAGGCAAACATCTGACCAGTCTGTGGACAACATGCCAGTTGAGAGCTATGCCAGAGGCCTATCACTGTCAGATGCCAAGTTACCTGGTAAACACATGTCCAGACAAACCCTGTCAATGTAGCAACCCCCCATGTGTATAACAACATTAATGACATACAAGCTGTACCAAACTCTGGAGCTTTGTTCCCTATGTTGCTGAGCTGTCTCCAATGTCCTGTCCTGTAAGGTATTTCCACCTACTGTCTGTGAAGCTGTAGCCCCCACTCCTCCATAATGTCCCTCACACAGGCCAGGTGAATAAGCAAGGCCCACATGAAGGGCATCCCATATGTTGGAACTATCAGCTGTGTCCAGGCCCACAACACAATATTATGTGGGTACCTACATAGCTTTATGGCCTCAGCAATACCCAGCAAGAAATCATCAACCCCCTCAAGGTAGGCTGAATGCTTGTCGTCGACAGCAGCAATACAAAAAATCACATACCTGCTCCCCAGATTGACCATACAGGCCAAATCAGAAGCACACACCAAACTGGCATCAACTCAGCCTTTGTCTGATCAAGCATATAAGGTCACAAGTGGAGTACTGTAAGGCTAGTTATGAGTACAAATTGGACACATCCACCAAGGCCAATCACAAGGTCATCTTCACATACGTCTGCAATCCCTGAGGCCACAAACCAACCCACCCCATAATGGTGGGCCAATCAGACCACATGCACACACAACATTGCTATAGGCAACTCGCTGCAGATAGGTTTAGGACAAACATCACCCCCTGGCTCAGCAGCACTATAGCTGGATATGCACAGCACCCACACTCCTCCCCTCATCACCAGTGAGCAGGTACATATTGCCTACTGAAAGGCAATAAACATAAGTATCCATGGCACCTGATAACATCCCTGTCCATGAACTCAGACACGTGCTCTCAGCTGCATTACACACTGTAGTCACACCAAGCCGCAGCACCATCCACACACCATCCACATGGAAGATGGCTAATGCCATCCATTTACACAGACCTGAATGAGGAATGATGGATTATGCAAACAAACTGCCCTCACTGCAGGCAATATGACTCATCAGGACCAGGACTGCAATGCAAGCTGATATTGTGCTGATAGATTACAGGGGTATGCTGTGGTTGTGAGTTTTGGCTACTGGTATGGTTTTGAGTGTTGGCTACTGGTATTCAAGGCACATGTGTAGCTACTGGACATACTGTTGCCAAATGTATGGGGTTCTGTGATGGGTTTCCCTGTTAGTATCTACCAGGTGCAATGTCACATCACTGGTG